>NC_048221.1:20681374-20851558 GCF_002007445.2 Ailuropoda melanoleuca
GGGCCCGGCCTTACCCAGCCGCTCCGCCGCCTGCAGCCCCGGCCGCGGTCCCCGACCGCCGCGCCCCGCCCCGTGGCCGCCACGGCTGCTGCTATTGCTCCTCCGGCTGCGGCCGCTGCCGTCGCTCCAGCACCCGCCGCCCTCACCGCCCTCACCCCTCCCGGTGCCGCCGCAAAACCAATCCCGCGGCCGCCAAGCGAGCCCGGCTCCGCACGACACTACGTGCGCGCGCACGCGAGCGGGCGGCGGCGCTCTTTACGGCGGTAGCGTCAGTGCGTGTCGCTGGAGCTCGGCCGCAATTTACACGTGGCTGTGTCGGAGACACGTTGTTGCTGCTGTTACTACAGTCACTGCCAGCGCTGCCCTTGCCACTACCAGTATGAAGCGACCGAGTGAGTGGGGTCGGGAAGCGGGTGTGGAGGGGCCTTTGTCTCTGATGGTCGACGAACCGCAGGGGCGCTCTTCTGTGGGAATGAGGGACCCTGCGGGTAGGCCGTCGCGCTGGTCCCCAGTAGAAGCGAGGGTTGGAAGGCCCCACGCTGACCGCCGGCCTGTTTCACTAAACGAAGACAAAGTGAAGATCACTGGAGCGCCTGGGTGGCTCAGTTGGTTAAGCGTCTGCCTTTCGCTCAGGTCATGATCCCGGGGTCCTGGAATCGAGCCCCGCGGACTCTCTGCTTTGCGGAAGTCTGCTTCCGCCTCTCCCCCTGCTCTTGTTCTCTGTCAAATAAATAAAATCTTTTTTACAAGAGAGGGAGTCTTTGACAGAGACAGCCTACAAGCAGGGAGAGAGGGACAGGAAGAAGCAGGTTCCCCCCTGAGCAAGGAGCCCCATGCGGGACTCGGTCCCAGCATCCTGGGATCGTGACCTGAGCCGAAGGCAGACGCTTAACCGGCTGAGTCACCCAGGCACCCAAAAAGATAAATAAAATCTTTAAAGAAAAAAAAAGTGAAGATGAGGCCTGGGTCTCTGTGTAAACAGTGTCTCAGCCAGGTTTTGGGCCCAGCATTTTACCCCCCTTGAGCCACGTTCAGTCTGGCCCTGGTGAGGTTTGGGAGCCGCCTCTGAAATCCACTGTTCTGTCCTGACTTGTGATTCATGGTGTGTGACAAGAAGTACCTGCCGTTTGGGGTCTCAACCTGCTGTGTGCGATTTCAGTTCACTACAGGAAGAGTGGGAGTAAGGAAGCTGGGCTCTGCTTGGGATATACGGAGTCAAACTGAGATTTTAGAATCGTCTATATTTATTATCTACCACATAGGTTTCTTAAATTAGGTTTGAGAATTAATTAATTGCTAAATAGGAAAAGGTATATGACCCCCAAGCACAGTCAGTAAAAACTAAACAAATGGATCACTTGTGTCTTATCGTTTTATTATGGGTTTCTTTGTAGAGTTAAAGAAAGCAAGTAAACGCATGACCTGCCATAAGCGGTATAAAATCCAAAAAAAGGTAAGTGCTGTACTTGGAAGAGCTATATTAAATATAATGCTAAACTGATTTCTGCTCTACCTCTCCTCCACTAGGAGGTTTGGATTAAAGTTGAAGTTAAGTAGACTGTCCGTGGGCACAAGTTCTTAGACATCAGGGGTATAGCTGTGGGAAAGTGCAGTAATTTGGTGATAAGTCTGTAAACTGATCAGCATGTTAATGTCTGCAGAGTCTCCTGAAGACATTTTTTTGCTGTTTTATACATAAATATGTATGTTCTCTATATGGTTAGTTTAATTTTTCTGGGTTATCTTACAGGTATAACCGATTTTAGCCAGATACTGATAAGAATTTTTATTATAATAGGTTCGAGAGCACCATCGAAAATTGAGGAAGGAGGCTAAAAAACGGGGTTGCAAAAAGCCTAGAAAAGACCCAGGAGTTCCAAACAGTGCTCCCTTTAAAGAGGCTCTTCTTCGGGAAGCTGAGCTCAGGAAACAGCGAGTAAGATATGTTAATTCAGACTTTGAACAAATAATGTGTGGGTATGTGTAGCTTTTCAAAGTAAAGTAACACCAGGTTGCTTTGACTTACCCATTTCTCTTATGGCTTGGACACAGCTTGAAGAACTAAAACAGCAGCAGAAGCTTGACAGGCAGAAGGAGCAGGAAAAGAAAAGAAAACTTGAAACTAACTCTGGCGTTAAGCCATCTAACTTGGAGCCTGTGAAAGAGGTATGACTAAGTATCTTTGTGAATGAGAGTTCTGATGTAGAAGTAAAAACACATACCCAGGGCAGCGGCTGCTGTGCCTCTTAGACAGACAGTTCCAACTCTCTTACTAATAGAAATATCACCTGCAGTGCCCCTAATTAGCCATGGAAAATGGAGAAACGGTGCACCTGAAGTGCTAATTTTGTGTCCCTTACCCATTGTCTTTATCTTGCAGGAATTTGGGCAGGGCAAAGCTAAGGACAAACCCAAGTCGGGCAAACAGAATCCGAAGAAGTTGTATTGTCAGGAACTTAAAAAGGTATTTTAGTCTAGGTCAGTGTCTAAAAATGGTAATGAGGTTGAAAAGACTAGAGTCGTTCTTTTTTTTTTTTCTGACACCAACCCTGTAAATGTGGAAGTGGCATTTACTTGAGCTAGATGAATCCTTCAGCAAGTTGACTTATCCTGTTTTTTAGTTCTTATTTTTATTTATTTATTGTGGTTTATCCTATTTAAAGGTCTTTTCTGTTTAGCTGAAGGAAATATTCTTAAGGTTTAAAATTTTTGTACAGAACAGTGCATGATTTCCCTATAAGCATGATTTCCCAAAACGGTACACATGTTGATAGTGGTTTTAAAACAAGGGAAAATACTTCAGAACAAGCAGTGTGAGAAAAAATACTCTGTTGAAACCTAAGTGAAGGAAGTCAAGGGAGTGTCTTGGCATAGTTGCTCCCCAGAACTCCCATCCCCGATACCCATTTTTCCACACTCACTCCCCTCTGTGAATAGAACATGATTGCTGCTCAACAGCTCTTGGCAGGGCCAGTGGGGCCTATCAAACCACATAATACACTATTGAAGGATTATAGATTCAGACGGTGGCGGTATTTCCACTTTTGAAATCCATTTTGATGGGAGACCAGAGGCTGCCTTGCAAACCTGTATTTTACTTTCCTGGAGAAATGACCCTGTGAACATTCTTCATGCCAAAGTGAAGATGTGATAAGATCCAGCTCTGAGCTCACCCTGTTGCAAAGTGGAAAATGCCAGTATACTTGAATGGAGGGTGTTGCCAGAGCAAGGGATGCTCCTCATAGTTTCTGCTCTGACAGGTGATTGAAGCTGCAGATGTTGTGCTGGAGGTGCTGGATGCCAGAGATCCTCTTGGTTGCAGGTGTCCCCAGGTAGAAGAGGCCATTATCCAGAGTGGACAGAAGAAGCTGGTACTTGTATTAAATAAATCAGGTGAGCAAGAGGGATGCCTTTTATGTTCCATATGCACTAGCGAGGTATGAGGAAAACACGTGAGCAGTCTGATGTTTACTGAAGACTGATAAGATCCAACTCTGACCTCAGTAAAGCCAGTGCATATGGTCTTGTTGCCACAGACAGTGCTGGGCAATGGGATGGAGGTATTTTCTATAAGTGATTAATGGGTTTCTATTGTTCTTTTGCCATTCAGTACTTACCATCTTATTTAAGAGTATAAGCTGCTCTATTTAGTTTACGGTGCAATATATTGTACATAGGAAGTGATGGTAGTTTGGACTGCCATATTCCCCACATCTGCATAATGTCCATATATGACAGTGTTTATATGAAGTGCATTTAGGAAGTATTGGTTTGAGCATCAGGGTCAGGAAAACCCAGAAGAGAGACGTGTGAAGCAGAAAGAACGGCATCCACAGTTACTGTTGCTGACTGTCAGGTAACATGGCTGTTACCTGAGAGTAAATTCTGGAAACACAGCTCTAGAGTTAAGTTAGTAGGGTCATAATCTACAGGTTGACTTAATTCTGAAAGGGTGAGTGGTGCAGAAGGGAATTGAAGAAATACAGTGGTGTAGATAGTGAACTCTGTTAAGATAAGGGCAGCATGGTGGGGAGCTTACCCTCTTCCCATCTTCCACTTAAATCCTTTTGGAAAAATTGTGAAGAGACAAACCAGAGTAAAATCTGAAGTTTATCAGATAGTGCATATTCATGTCAACAAAATGACCAAATTAGAGCATGTGTCTTATTTCTAATCCCTATTAGATTTGGTACCAAAGGAGAATTTGGAGAACTGGCTGAATTATTTGAAGAAGGAATTACCAACGGTGGTGTTCAGAGCCTCAACAAATCTGAAGGACAAAGGCAAGATAATCAAGGTACTCTCTTTGGTCAGTGGTGGGAAGTATGGTTCTTTCAGATTTTGGATGGCTGAAATATGATGAGTATACAAAATCTTGATTAAAAAATGAGAACTCATAAGATCCAACTCTGATTTCATCCAGAGATAATCTGAAAGATAATAGTGTGGTGTTTTTAATAGCTGGGCTCTGGAGCCAGATTGCCTGGGTTTTATCCGGAGGGTTATCAGAAGTAGCTAAACTAATTCTATGGAATTTTAGCATTTGAAGGTAAGGAAGAGAGCTCCATTCAAAAGTGAAGTCTGTGTTGGGAAAGATGGCCTTTGGAAGCTTCTGAGAGGTTTTCAGGAGGCTTATGGCAAAGCCATTCAGGTTGGAGTAATTGGTGAGTTTCAGTTCAACACACTTTATGTCTTACCTCTTAGTGCCAAGGTTTTATTCATGTTAACTGTATTGGGTTGGTGCTTAGTAAAGGGCTTGTTCAGACATTAGTTTCTTGCCCACTTCACCAAACACAAAAATGTTAAATGCTGCCTATTTCAGTGCTGTGCACTATAGGAAGTTGGCTTCTGAAAGCTCCTGGTTTATTTGAAATAATATTTTCCTGCTCTTTGATTACTTGTGCAAGAAATGAAGATGCTAAGATTGGTCTTAGTGTTGAAATGAAGACACTCAGATCCAACTCTGATCTTGCTCCAAACATCAGGCAAACGTAAAATAACGCAGTGGAAATTTTATAATTACCAATACATAATGCCTTTGTTCTGTGGATTTCCCATTTGTAGGTTTCCCAAATGTGGGGAAAAGCAGCATCATCAACAGCTTAAAACAAGAACGGATATGTAATGTCAGTGTATCCATGGGGCTTACAAGGTAAAGTGAGTTCTTCCATAATTGTGATATTTCATTACAGATGAGTAAATATTATTTTGTTTTGGATAACTCAAGGAAGACCATTTTCTATTTTTTCTTTAGGGGTGTCAGTGAAAGGAACAGGGTTAAGTCAGTGCTCGACTTAGGGAAGAATTGATTAGAGTGGAATAGCTCACACCTAGTTTGGAAGACAAGCAAATAGGTTGAGAGAAGGGGAAGCTGCCTCAGAAGGGATAGTTGAGCCCAACTCTGAACTGAAGTCAGCCAGGTGGAGGGGAAATTTTCATGGCAGAGGAAACAGCACGTGTTTAGGTCAACACATAAGCTATAACATGCAGTGTTTCTCTTTAACAGAGGAGGAGCACTGTTAAGAGTTTCAGAAACATGAAGCAAGTGATGATAAACTGGATCTGACAGACTGTGCTGAGTTTGTTCAATCCAACCCTGAGCTTCGTGTTGTCTCTCATCCTTCACGGAAACCAGTGCTCCAATCAGTTACCATCCCTCTTGTTGCAGGTGCATGCAGGTTGTCCCCCTGGACAAACAAATCACAGTCCTGGACAGTCCAAGTTTCATTGTGTCTCCACTTAACTCTGCCAGCGCACTTGCCCTGAGAAGTCCAGCAAGTATTGAAGTGTTGAAACCAGTGGAGGCTGCTAGTGCCATCTTGTCCCAGGCCGATGCTCGACAGGTAGAGGAACCCCCTTCCCTTCAGCTCTGTCTTCTCTTTCATCATAAGCATTTTAAGTAGAAGATTTTCAAGGTTTTTTTACACTGTATCAGATGAATGACATTTTCAGGTTTTGTTGGTTTTTTTTCCAGGTAGTATTGAAATTTACTATTCCAGACTTTAAGAGTCCTCTGGAATTTTTTACATCGCTTGCTCAGAGAAGAGGACTGCACCGAAAAGGTGGAAGCCCAAATTTAGAAGGTGCTGCCAAACTGATGTGGTCGGAGTGGACAGGGTAAGACTAATTTCCGTTGACATTTTGAGGATCACGTGGAATGAAGGAACTGATTTCTGACAAATCTTGTTTTTAATACCAGTGCCTCCTTAGGTTACTATTGCCATCCCCCTACATCCTGGACTCCCTCTCCACATTTTAATGAGGGCATCGTGACAGACATGAAAAGGGGCCTTAATCTGGAAGAACTGGAAAAGAACAATGCACACAGCATACAGAGTAAGCAAGTCTTGTGTTTGCTGTCTTCATTGGCTGACAGACCAATAAAGATCTCCTGTTTACTTGAGCTGTGTTCCTTCCCTAGCTGTCAGGGGCCCTCGTTTAGCCAGTAGCATCCTTTTCCAGTCTTCGGGTCTGACAAATGGAATAATAGAGGAAAAGGACATACCTGAAGAACCACCAAAACAGAAAGAGAAGAAGCAGGAGGAGGGGGAGGACTACAATGAACTTGACAGTGACCAGGAAATTGTTGACGAAGAAGCTGGTGTAAGTATGCTGTATAAGTTGCTTAAGCTGAAGTTTAAGTTTTTTAGTGTTATGATGTCTAACAAATGGGAAAGAGGCTGAAGGGAGAAATTAAACAGTTCGTAAAAGATTACCAAAAAAAACCCCTTAAGATTTAGGTATTTAAGGCTTGCAATCATTAGTCTTAATTTTGTATGTCCCGTTATGTGTACTTTCAGAGTCTTTTTCCAGATATGCAGTTCCTTGGATTAATGAGCAGACAGGGGCTACTAATCTTGTACTATTTCTCTGTGTCCCACAGGAAAAGAGCTCCGACGTGTCTGGGGCAGGAGAGGCCTGGGAGGCACTGCCTGAGGAGTCTCAAGCAGGTGGGGCAGCTTGCGGGGAGGGGTTTGCTAACAAAGTAGCATGGTATGGAATTGCCTTTTTTCTTTAAACCTCTTTTTTTTCCTCCAATATAGATGAGTCAGCACCATCTTACATCTCAGATAAAATGACGGAAGAGGAAGATGATGCTTATGACTTCAGTATAGACTATGTGTAACAGAACTGTGTCCTTTTAGTAGGTGGTTTCCTAACATTTTGAACAGACTGCTAAGCTGTTATATTGTGTGTGATCTACCAGTTTGTTACAGTATGATACAAACTGTAAATTTTGTAAATATGTATTATACATTCATCTTTAAAAATAATGCGATTTTGAAAGTGTCTAAGTTCTGTAAGAAAACTCCTCTTACACAATGAGTGAATAGAAGCATAGTTAATTACCTGGAAGCAAAAAATCAGATACCTATTGAAAAATGTAGGTTTCACTTTATTAACAGATCAGACCACAGGTTAAGGTTACAAAATTAAAACCAAGCAGCAGTGTTGAACTAGCTGTACCATCCCTGTCAGTCCATTCACCTCTGGTCATTCAGCACGGTAGTAAGCAAACACTTGGTAAGGCAGATGGAGACATTTATAGTCTATCTGGGAAGCTGAGTGCTAGCCGGGGTAGTTTGTCCTCTTTACCCAGCTGAAATGTCCCTTTTTCCACAGGTTGCCACAGATAGGCTTTGAAGCCTTGCAACTGTTACTTCCCACACATACTGTCTTCCAGGATTTCCTGAGAAATGCTTACAGCATAAACTATGTTTTATTTTACATTTGAGATCTCCATATGTCTTCGGATCAGGCTGAATTTGCCTGTAGGGTCTGGAATATACCATTTTTCCCAGACATCAGAATAGGAAGCAGTTCTTCCCCATGGCTTAAAGTGACCATTCCAATGGAGTAACTTGGCGGCCTTTACAAACTGGGGTGAATATCGTTTTCCAGCACTGGAACCTTACATTGAGAGAAAAAGAGCCAAATGATTGTACTAGTACTAGTCAGAAATAAGAATGCTACATCAAACTGCAGAAAACTGAAAGGAAACGATATATTCCATCCCTGAGGATAGTCCTTCAATTAATTCCTTATTAACCAGTTAATTCCTTATTCGCTTAGGCCTTTTGGTGAATTTTTTTGACTTACCAAGGTGGCGGACGTTCCACATGGGGTCGATGGTAGAGTGCTGTTGGTAAAACACGATCAGGAGAGGAGGCGTGGTGGTGCTGCCAGCCAGTGTTCTGCTGTACAGCCCCTCTCTTGGGAGAGATGACACATGTAAGGTTTAGTGGAGAATCCTAACAAATTAGTCTTAGATAAGAAGACCCCCAAGGTTGAAATAAGGGTCTTCACAGTGTGGTCAGCTGTATACTTACTCTACATTGAGTTTCATCCATTTTTCCAGCTGGTTAGTTATATTCTGTTTTTTCCATTCTGTCAAGTTTGCAACAAAAACTCCAGGATTAAATGAGCAGGTGCTGGCTTTCATGGAAAGTTTACGAATTCTTTCCTTTTTATAGTCAAGATAGCCAATGTAATTGTACTAGAAGACAAATGAGATATATAGTATGCTGCTTCAAACAGAATAGATACATAACTAATAGTAAAGAAAAAACCTGTCAAACTCTTGGATTATCAGCAGAGGGCTCCATGTAAAGCAAATAAAAGTGACATCTCAGATTCCAAGTTAGAGTAGGAACCTTGAATAAACTTTGTAAGCCAGATGTTCAAGGAGAATTATAGGTTGTCAAGTTCATGGACCAGTCCATAGGAAAGCAACCTTGAATTCTGGGATGAACTAACTGAGGAATGTAAAATGCAGCAAAAAAGAAAAGAGCTCCCTGGTTTTGCTGCCTTCCTCCCTTACCCTGCAGTATAGTGCGTGGAGTGTTTGTACAAGATATCAAATAAGTAACTCACTTGGTTCCCTGCTCCACGGATGACAGCTTTGGTAGAGGCTGAGTCACAATCTTCTGAAAATGCAGCTGCGTGTCCTGGCTTCAATGGTGTATTATAAAGGGCAAGAATATCCCCTGAAATAGACAAAGTGTAAGATTTACATTTCTTTGTTGTTGTTAAGATGGACACTTTGAGTTGCCTTAGAGATGGCCAATCCTCCCAATAGGATATTTTATAGGATACAATAAAACAGCCACAACCGCCCACACCATGGACAGAGAACAGCACCGATGGTGACAATCTTTGGTACCTTGCACAATTACATCATCGTCCACATATATGGCCTTCTTTGCACTGGGAACCAGAACTGGCAAGTAGAACCTTGCAAAGGTTAACTGGGAAAGGAAAACAAAAGAGGCAGTGGCATAGGGATTCGTTAGTGGCTATGCCTTTTTTAGAAACTCCCAGAATGCTTCTGTACCCATGCAGAAGACAGCTGAAGGTCTCTAAGAAATGCCCCACCTTGGTTGCCAGGGAGCTACTTGCAGTGCACCCAGTACCCAGGTATTCCAGTCATTTCTTAATACAGTTGACCCTTGAACAATGCAGGGTTTAGGATAACGAATGGCCCCCTGGACAGTCAAAAATCCACAAACAACTTTAGACTCCCCCAAAACAATAACCTACTGTGGACCAGAAGCCTTACCTAGAATATAAACAGTCAACATATTTTGTGCTACATGAATTATATACTGTATTATAATAACATAAACTAGAGAAAATGTTAAGAAAATCAAGGCGAGAACATTTACAGTTCTGTATTGAAAAAAATCTGCATATACATGGACCCTTGCAGTTCAAGCCTGTGGTGGTCTAGAGTAAACTACACTCCCAAGTACAAACGGGGATGCACAGAACTCACTGGTTTTATGGATTCCCCCTGGTCAGGATCTTCCTTTACTTTCCCTTCCAAACGTTTAGTGTCAAAATTCACAATTTTGTACCTGATGGTTTTCAAGGTACTGCTGCTGAGCCAGGACCTGATGAAAATAAAAGCACCAAGTTACAGTTTTATATAACCATGTCCTCAAGACTATAGCCTTCTCTTTGTGCCTTCCAAGGGCATAATGTAAACAAAACCCTGGCGACCAGATAGGTGTCTTAAAGCCCCTTCACCTCTGCAAACCTTTGTTTCCTCATCTGCAGTGAGGGTATGCCCATCCAGGTCCCTGCCTGAACCACCAGGCTCACACCTGGGATCACTGCTGTAGAAAAACTCCCTATGGAGTTGAGAACATCCCATCACCACATGTGGTCCAACCCTCCAAATATATGGTGAAGAAAAGTCAGAATATGATGGTAGTGAAAGGTAATTATTGAGAAAGTGGGAATCACCCCATTGTTAAGACTCATTAATTCACTGTAATGACTAAGTCGTCCACCTGAGTCTAAGGTATTGTCTCTTAGATAAAGTCCACGTTCTCTAAAGTACTGCATATTTTTTCTGTAGCTATTCTAAGGCAGGATTTGTTTTTACATTATTTTAGATGGTTTTGGAGTTTTTAAAATATGGGAAAAATAAGTCATCACAATTTTCACAAACTAAACGTGAACCATGTAGAAAACCACAAGGACAGGAAGGTTTTAGAGTTTAGAAAACTGTTACCCTGTTAAACAAGATGCTTGACTAAATCTCATAAATCTTAATTCAGAGCATTTTTAAGACCTGGGTGAGCTCTTGTTCGTCAGCTTAGGATTCTATGATCAGTTACAATAACTAGTAAGGAACGTTTACTGAATGATTGTGTTCTTAGTGTTTTTTATATATTTTCTCATTTGCAACACGATAATCGTCTAAGTTGGGTATTTTCACCCCATACTTAGAGATGTGGAAATGGGCTTCAAGGGGTTAAGTAATGTTCTCCAATCACTCTGGGCCAGGATCTGGATTCAGTGTCTGCTCACTTCACCACACCATCTTGCCGTTGCTCCCCTGTCCCATCCCACACTGGACCTACTTGGTATGTCCATGAGATAAGGAACTTGTAACAGGATGTAAATCAACATATTGCTTCTTTCGCCAAGAAACTCATTACCTAAATAATGTCAGCTTGAGTTAATTAACAATGTGTATATGGCACAGTTGATTTACATCTTGGCACAGATTCCTTGTATTGTTTCCCCTACAGCGGGGACATGTTTATGATAGAATCACATGGAAAAACATGTCGTATGTGCTGCTATGTAGTATAATCCCAACTATAGAAAAAGTGTACACATGTAGAAGAAAAACCATTTCCTGGATTGGCAGCTGGCCTGTTCTAGAGTATCCTCTAGAAGCAGCAGCATCAGGCAGGCAGAGCTCACCGGAGATGGTCTGCTGTGCCATTGAGTGTAACGATGTAGAACATCACACTGGAGCGAGTGTTGTGTTGAATGCTGTTTATAGCTGCAATGGCCCCCCCGAGCCTATCTTCAGATGCTGCAATGACCACAGGAATCTCCTCTCGTCTCCCATCTACAGCTTGTCGGGGAACATTTGGGACAAAGTCTATGGGCTGAAACCCCACAATTCCTGATTCTGCAAAGAACACACACAAGGAAGGTATTGTGATAAAATCTCATGAGCTTTTGATAGCCCAAGACATGAAAAGAGGTAAGGTGGGGTTTATACTTACCTCATTCTCCCCTCATTACAATGTGAGGTATATAGCCCAGAAACTGTTTTCCTCTGTGTAACAAGGCTTTTGGAAAAGCAGAAGCATTAAAAAAAAAATTGGTGGACTGAATTCTGATACACTACTGGTGAGAATACAACAGAATCTTTCTAGAACGTATTTTAGCAATTTGCATCAAGAACCTTAATGGGGGGGTGGCTGGCTCAGTCAGGGGAACTGTGGTCTCAGGGTTGTGAGTTCAAGCTCCACATCTGGGGTTGAGATTACTTAAATAAACGAGCAGGTACATGGCCTCTGAGCCAGTAATTCCCCTTGTCCTCTCTTACGGAAAATATCTGAGAAGTTAACCAGAAGTCACAAGTTTGTTTATAATTGTGAAAACCTAGAAACAGACTAAACAGTTGTTTTTCAAACTGAATTACGTCCCATAAGTAGGCATGAAATCAACTGAGTGGGTCACAATCGGAATTTGAGTAGGAAAACAGTTCCTGAGTTGGAATAGAATTAGGAAAGTATCAGACCGCATCACACACAGCAACTCTAAGTACTGTTTCATAAAAGTTCCTCTTTACCTTTTATAATATATATACATTCATTTACATTCATTGAACACTGAGCACCTAATACATGGAAGGCAGTGTCTAGGCACTGGGGTTGTAGCCATGACTAAAACAGACAAAGCTCTGCCATCATGAGGGGCAGACAATAAGCAAATGAGCGAGTACACATGTATACTTGGGTGCTGTATGTAACATGCTTCTTGTGGGGGTGCCATCAAAAAAAGTCTAGATCATTGTACCAAGACTTTTTCCTGTGGAAACAAACTGTGGCATTAAAATTCTATATGAGGAGTATCTACCATCATGGTGACTTGCTTCAGATACAATCACATGGAAAACCTGTCATGTGCGGCTTACAGAGTGCACAATCTCGTAACAGAAAAATACATACACAGGAAGAAAAACCCAGGAAGGTACTATGCCAAAATTGTAATGATAGTTATCTCTAGGTAATGAAATCTTATATTCAATGAAAATTACAGAGCACTTCCTGTGTACCGGCCATCATCCATATGCATGGGAGATAAAGGAGTGAACAAATTACTCTCGTGAGGCCTGAATGCTCTTTTCATTTTTATAAATGTTCCCACCAGAACACACATTCCTTTATGTACATATAATATGTATATACGTAAATACACACTGTTACAAAACATGCTATCAGAGCACTCAGTGAAGGTCAGGGGAAAGCTACTGGTCTTTTCTTGCTGCGGTCAACTATGGTGGGTGGTGACCCCGAAATGATTTCTGACAAACATCCTGAAGCCTCAAACACCCCTCAATACCAAAGCAGGAGCAGTAGGAACAACTAATTTAAAAGAACTGACAATGGAATTATGCAATAAAGTGATTTTTTTAATCAGTTGCTAGGCTTGATGGTTTTGTGTTTCTACTAGTCTCGGTGATACTCTTCCACAGGTTAAAAGAAAGGAACAGATGAAAGAAAGTGACCCCACTGACACTAGAAAACAGGGCGGGCATCAAATAGAATAATGTCACTCACCTGCCCCCATCTTCTGGAGTCCTGCCCTGCTGCAGTGTGAGCAGAGAGCAGCCCACAGAGGCTCCCCTAAGGCCTCTGATGTGGTGAAAAGAGATCTGCTGTCAGATCAAACCTTTAACAAATCACACAACAGGGAGAAGGGCTGGGGGTGGGGCCACAAGAGCACAATGAGTACCACCACTCCCCGTGCCAGAGTCTAGCAGCTTTTGTAAGGATAAGAAAACTTTCTTTCCCTTTAGCCTAGTGATGTAACTTAGGATGTTGGGATACAGGGAACTCCAGGTCCTCAACAGATGCCAAGGCATTCGTAAGGGCTCCCATACCTGAAACCTCGTTCCTTAGCAAACTGCTCAGGCCAAGGAAGTTATGGTGCAAAACCAGTAAGAAGAGAGCAACAGCCAGGACCAGGATGATGATGTTTACTGAAACACAGGAAAAGCCTGCATTACATTTCTTTACCTTTTGAGCAGCTATAAAAACAACGTCATCTGTAGAAAGAGCATACCTTTACGGAATGACATCTTTCTCTTCTGTCTTATATAAATATTAGTTTTTAACCCTACAAGACAAAAACAAGCCCCCAAAGTCAGTAGGTACATGAGAATGAACATCAAAATGCCTCAACACTTTTATTCAGGTAAAAACACACACTATTTTCTGCCAGAAACTCATTTGGAATTAACTTTCCAAGAACCCAAACTGATATTTGAATTTTATATAGTAGTCGGGATAATAAAATACTTGCAAATAACTTGGGAGAAACAGATAGCCTTGTACATTAAATGTCACCAGAGGAAAAGCAAAATAAATTCTACCAAGAGGAATATTCGGTGACTAACCATTCTATAAATGTTTTCCAAAGAATTTCTACTTAAAATTCCTAGTTAAATTAGACATGGACTCAGTTATCTATGATCAAATAACCTGAAGTCAGTCTCATTGGTACAAAACGTCTCTGTTCTGAGTTGTATCCCATTCAGCTTTAATTGGAATTAAAGAGAAAAACATTTTCTAAATTCACTTAAGACTATAGCAGAGAGGGCTGCCTGGGTGGCTCAGTCTGTTAAAGAGTCTGCCTTCGGCTCAGGTCATGATCCCAGGGTCCTGGGATGGAGCCCCACATTGGGCACCCTAGTTGGCAGAGAGCCAGCCGCTCTCCCTGCTTGTGCTCACTCTCTGTCAAATAAATAAATAAGATCTTCAAAAAATAGTAGTAATAGGGGCACCTGCTGTCTCAGTCAGTACAGCTTGCGACTCTTGAACTAGGAGTTGTGAGTTTGAGACCCAAAGTGGGTATAGAGATTACTTAAAAAAGAAAAAAGAAAAATCTAAAATAATCACAATCATAATTCAGTGGAAATGAGAATGTGTAGGTAACTAAATTAAATGATCAGATTTCTACAATATCTATGGATAATGTTTCTTTAAAAGATTTTATGCATCCAGGATATTATGATCTTACCTCTGAGACCTTTACCCTTTTCTACTTCATCCTCCCCCATGGGAGTACCTAACATTTACATAAGGCTATTAACTTCACAGAGCACTGTGAATTATAGCATATTTCTAAAATCAGAGTCTGAATTAATTTCATCGTAAAAGCGTGTGCCTGTCAGACACTTGATTTCTCAAGGCCTTTGGAAAAAAGAGAAATATATTGAAGGATTGCTTTAAAAACGGGGGATTATCAGTCACACTACAAATTTGGGAGAAAATAATCCAGACTCCCAAAGAACAATCTAAACTACACACACTCTCTCCCTCTCTCATGTCTTTCTACAGCAGTACATATAAAGTACATTATACCAATGACCTTCTTCTCTAGAGAACGCGCATCATCATATACCCTGAGCAGTGTGTCTCTAGCACATGGTGAGCTGAGCCAGGAGCTGCTCACACAAAACTGCAGCATCTGCTGCTTGGAGCCAATTTCCACCAAGACTGGAAAAAATGATCTCACTCGTTTTAAAAAATAAATCTCATTTACTTAATGGTACAAGGGACAGTGTTTTAGCTCAACAATGTCCACTAACAGTTACGTACAGATAGTATGTGGATTGAGAAGTACAAGTATTTTGCTATTCCAGTTAGCGAGACTCAAAAACCCCACAAGCCTAGCAGGTACCTGATGTACTTAAGTAGATCAGCAGGGCAGAAACCACTTGCCTCTGAAACTCTTCCACAGTTTTATCCATATGCAAAATGCCAATTATTATGAGTATGTCTGAGGCACATTTCCTTGCCTGGTGCTATTCCTTGATGCCGTTAGAAAGATTTCTCAAAACTTCACATACACCCTGGGATGTGTAATAGTGGCGGTATATTTCTAAGAGTACACAGCTGTGAACAATGTGATCTGCCATATTCAATTTTTCACCACGGAAATTCATATTTTTTGCTTAGAAATTATAAATAAAACCTTCACATTCCCAAATCACTCACAAAACATGCACACACGCATACAACCAGGGCAGGCATATCCAGAAATATGGGGGAAGAAACCTTAGGGAGAAAGAACACCATTTTCTTTAACTTCTAGCTACCTGCATTAGTCCCCACATTCTTGGCAGCCGTGCCTACCTTTCCACTTTCCTTCTTGCTAATATGTAGTCCCATGAAAGGTCATTCCACTGATGCTCTGTAACCTAACCTCTAATTGTTTCCTTGGTCCAGCTTCAGCACTTTCCCTCTCTGCTGGATCACACCCATCAGCATATTATCATGCTCTTCTATCTTCCAGTTAATTAAAAAAAAAAAAAAAAGACACCATTCCCCACATGCCAGTTGATCCACAGACCCATTTCTCTGCTCCCCTCACTCTAAAAGCTTGAAAAAATTCTCATCTCTAGCTCCACTCCTTCTTCTCCTCTCCAACCAGATTTCTGTCCCTACTGTTGCATTCAAACTAATCTTGTTGAGGTCACCAAAGACCAAGGTCATTTTTCTGTCCCCTTATCCATCCCCTCAGAGGCCATCAGGAAAGTTTACCACCACACCCCCTCCTCAATTATGAAATTATCTCATTTGTTTTTTTATTTCTGTGTTCCCAGACTAGAATGTAAGCTCTATGAGAACAGAGACCCCACTCAATGTGTTTACTGATGTATCCTCACCACCAAAAACCACGACTGGTATCAGGCATGTGATATTTGTTGAATGGTCTTGTAAATACGGGCAATGGTGGTTCTCAGCTCAGGAAGGGAACACCATCTTTAATGGTCATGAAGATACATTGCAGCATAAGGACCAACACGGATTCCAACAAAGAGCTCTCAAATGCAACCTGACCGGCAATTTCCTTTTCTCATCCTATCTTATAGCTCAAATACCATAAAGCCTCTACAGCAACTGCCACACTGAAGTGCATTTTTAAAAGGAATAACACAGAGGTGCCTGGCTGGCTAGGTTTCAGAAGCCAGCGACTCTTGAACTTGGGGTTGTGAGTTCAAGGCCCATGTTGGGTGTAGACATTGCTCGAATAAATAAAACTTAAAAAGGTCGGGGGGGGGTGGTTAGTAACAAAGAGGCATAGGTCTATTTCCGCATACAGAAGAAAGTCTATTAAGTCTCTGCCAGGCTGAAAGGTGGAAAAGCACTAAGCATATACATCCACTTTCTCCTACCTCTGCATCTGGCTAGCTCCTACTTGGCTTTCAGGACTCATGGGAGATTCTCCCAAACCCCACATTCAGCTGCACCTGCCCTGAGCTCTGACATCTCCCAGGCCTCCCTATCCCAGAATAAATCTGGCTGTCATTTATTTCTGGGATTATGCCATTGTCTCCCTTGAGACGCTCTGGGCTCTAGGAAGGCAAGGGCCTGGTGTTGGTCACAGCTGTATCCTAGGCCCACCGCGTAGCATAGAAAAAGGTACCGTGAATGTGCTGAATGCGTGAATGAGGGCGGCAGCCCGTCCCGGGAGTGCGGAGAATCCCACCGTCTGTGACCCTGACACGCAACACAGCATAGAGGCCAGAAGTCCGGGTTCCCCGGAACGGTTTCTCTCCGAAACGTGGGCACCCACCTCGCTCACAGTAACAAAGGAGGGCCTAAGTTTCTGAGGTAGACACCACCCTTAAAAGAGAGGCAGAGCGATCCCTTGGTGGGTCTCTATTGGGAGGGCCCGGTGCAGCCAGCGAGCATGCTGCACGCCAACCTAGAGACTCTCCGGTGGGAATATCTCTCCATACCGGTGCAGGGGCGACCGAGGGCGGGTCCCCTTTTCCAGGGGATGCCCTTTCTCTCGAGGATGTCCTGGGGTAGTCCCCTCTAAATTCTAGGAGTCAATAGGGCCCTCCTACGCTCAGGGGCGACGGGGTCGGTGGGTCGCTCCGGAAACTCCCCCCAGGCCCAGAGCCCCCTCCACCCCCTGGCCCGTTAGGGTCCAGCCGAGCCGCTCCACTCGGACGCTCCCCGCGGCCGCCCTTACCTGCAGCCGGAGGAGGAGGAGCCACCGCCCGCGCCCCGCCCCGCCCCGCCAGCTCAGCGCCCGAGCCGCAGGCCCGGGGGCCCAATTCGCCGCCAGGCCGCCCGCCTCTCCGCACTCGGAACCGAGCCCACCCGCCCGCTAGCTCCGCGGCCGCCGCGCACGCCAGCAACCCGAAGCCGGCCAGCCGCTCGGACCGCGAGAGCGTGGCGCCGAACAGGCGCCGCCGGGCAACCCCGCCGCTGGGGTCCTCGCCGAGAAAAGCCGGTCGCCATGGAGACGGGGAGCGCGCCGGCAGTTAGGCCGCGGTGGTGCGGTGGAGGGCAGTTTGTTGGGCCGGGGCCGCGGCTCCGGGCACCCGACAGCACTGACGGCGAACCCTTTACGGGCGCGCGATGCCTCCGCTCGCCCGTCACCACCTCAGCGCTCGCAGGTGGTGCGCCAGGCTACAGCAGGCTCCAAAAGCGCAGGTCGCCTAGTGATGGCGCGGGGCGGGGCTTCGGGCCGTTGGGGTCTGTGGGAAACATCCGCTTCCGGGGCCACGGCCATCGCATTCCCCGGCACAGCTGGCCCGTCGAGCTGCCCGTGGTACCAGACGCCGGCTCCTAGGGTCCCTAAATCGCGGCTGCCCTCGGCCGGCTGCCAGCCTTCTCAGCCAGTCATGTTGCAGCATCTGAGCTCGCTGCCAACGCAAATGGTGAGGGCTCGGCCCCAAGATCCCCCGCACGCAGCTCCGCCGCCCTTGTCGGAGCACCGACCCTGTGCTGCGCGGTTCCTGGCCTGGATGGCTGCCTTGCAGTCTCTTTCCTGAACTGTGCTTCCCGGGTCCCCATCTTTCTTCCTCCGGGAGGAACCCCCTGCCCGTGCTCTGTTAGGACGCTTCAGTTCCATTCCTTGCCCAGCTTTTGGGGAGGCCCCTGACGTTGGGGTTGCCCGGTGCCAAAGCTGTGAGGCCAGGGCAGAAACTGTGCTGCTTCCGTGGTGGAACCAATTCCTGCTTTGCTCTTCTTCACCTCTAGGATTACAAGGGCCAGAAGCTAGCTGAACAGATGTTTCAGGGAATTATTCTTTTTTCTGCGGTAAGTATTGGTTTTGCATCGTATCCTCTTTTTTCCCCCCCTCTGCCAACCAGCTTGACTGTATTTAATACACTTCGTTTGTTTCCAGATAGTTGGATTTATCTACGGTTACGTGGCTGAACAGTTCGGGTGGACTGTCTATATAGTTATGGCCGGATTTGCTTTTTCGTGTTTGGTAAGAAGTTTGTGGGTGTTTGGATGTCAGTGGCAAGTTAAGTTTTCTGAATTGGGTTGGTTTGGTTGGACATAGCAGTGAGAACGAGCACCAACTTTTCGAAACCTCTTTTTGCCCTTAGTGTTTCACCTTGCTATCATTGGAAAAGTAGAATGCCAATAAGTGTCAGAGAAAGTAAGCTGCATAAAAGGACACAGCTCATTTCTTTTGGCAGCAGCCCCAAGCAGTAATCTTAAAGTCGAAGCTGGCAGGAACTTCCTATGGTCTTCACACAATGCTCCCTCCTCACCTTTTAGCTCTTAAAGCCTTATGTATAAATGGTGAGGCTTGTTCCCAATTCTTAAAATTACGTTGTCTGCGCAGAGGTACATAATTTTCATTGGAATGTCCTTTTTGCTGCCGCTTGCTGTTTTTACTGTTAGCATAGGAGGTGTTTGGGTACATAATCCTCATATACATAATGCTTTCAAACTTTTAATGTTTAATATTGATGGATTTTCTCTGTTCTGGCTCAGTTGACACTTCCTCCATGGCCCATTTATCGCCGGCACCCCCTCAAGTGGTTACCTGTTCAAGACTCAGGCTCAGAAGACAAGAAACCAGGGGAAAGAAAAATTAAGAGGCATGCTAAAAATAACTAATTAGGGTTTTCATGATTTAGCTTTACTATTGCACCTGCTTTCGTTTTGTGTGAGAGGAGCTCAATTGTTTTCATACCCAAAACATGAGCTAAAAGCCACCGCTGCTCTTTCAGCACAGCTGCGTGTAGCTTTTGTTCTCTTTATATTTCACTTCTAACTCAGCTGGCTTTTGATTTATAAATATTTTAGACCTTATCTTCATAATCTTCCTCTGAAATGAGAACAGAAAAACAAGTATGCAAACTTTCTTTCAGGTCTACCAAAATAATGATGAATAAATGCCTCATAAATGAAAGTACAAATTTAACTGTCAAAGTTTTATAATTCATTATGAGTGGTTAAATTGTTTTAATGTTTTCAATTAAAACTCAGTGCAAGTCTATGTCTAAAGAGTCTTCATTGTTCTGCAAGCAAACCTACTAGTAAAAGCCAAAGTTAGAAGTTTGTGGTTCTGAAAGCATCATTCCTATTTTCTGTAGCTGCTGGTTCCTAATAGATGTCTTTCTTGACAACAGTAAGCACCTATGAAAAAATTTACTCATATAAATTTGTGGGAAGGCGTAGTATTTTGGTACCACTAAAATAAGGCTGTTGTTAAGCAGAAAAAATTCAATCCATGCTTTACTTGAGGTGGACCAAAGTGGAAACCTATTCTTTTTAAATTTTCCAGAAGGCTGAAGAGAAAAATGTTCTAAAGGTTTTGTGTGTGGGATGGGAGTGGGAGGGTTATTATAGATAATATTCTATTTCTCAGTACCAGTAAATAGGACTTAATAATATATGTTTAAAAAATGAGAGCAAAGACCTTAATACAGCAAAAGTCAGGAAGGTTTAAAAAAAAGATAAAAATTAAGACAGCAGAAATAAGACCAAGCATATCAAGAGTAATAAATGTGATTAAAAAGTTAGGAACTCCCAAAAAGTGTTAAAGATCAAGTTACCTCATATTTTCATGATGACACCCAAAGGTTGAAAATAGGAACAAGGATATATTAGGCAGATGCAGGCAGAAAGGATGGGTAATAGTGAGAAAGTCAGATACTTAACATCAGAAAGCATTAAATGGGGAAAAGGAACATTTCATAGCTGCTAAGATGTCACTGTTAAGAATCATTATGTATTGGGGCGCCTGGGTGGCACAGCGGTTAAGCGTCTGCCTTCAGCTCAGGGCGTGATCCCGGCGTTATGGGATCGAGCCCCACATCAGGCTCCTCAGCTGTGAGCCTGCTTCTTCCTCTCCCACTCCCCCTGCTTGTGTTCCCTCTCTCGCTGGCTGTCTCTATCTCTAATAAATAAAAAAAAAAAAAAAATCATTATGTATTAAATATGACGTGACATTTATGAAGAAAGAATGTTACACACATAAGAGTTGGCAAAGCTGCGCTCTTGGTAGGAAACCAACACTACCTTTGGTCTGTGGACCAGGTGATCAAAAGGAAGACTTGCACTTGTTCTACTTGAAACATCTTCCCTTAGATATATATGACCTGTTCTTTACTTTCATTAAGTCTCTGCTCACATGTGACTATAAAGAAGCATCTCCGGGGGCGCCTGGGTGGCACAGCGGTTGGGCGTCTGCCTTCGGCTCAGGGCGTGATCCTGGCGTTGTGGGATCGAGCCCCACATCAGGCTCTTCTGCTATGAGCCTGCTTCTTCCTCTCCCACTCCCCCTGCTTGTGTTCTCTCTCGCTGGCTGTCTCTATCTCTGTCGAATAAATAAATAAAATCTTTAAAAAAAAAAAAAAAAAACAGCATCTCCTGACCTATCAAAATAAAGTGGGATGCCTCATTATTCTATGTGCACTGATACATCCCACATTATATATTTTTTCCTTGGCCCCACCCAGAATGTAAGCTTCAGTGGGAACAGCAATCTTGTTGTGCTCTTTGCTGTTTGCATAGTACCTATAAAAGTTTGTGACACTTTGTAGGTGCTCAATAAATATTCACTGAGTGAATGATTCAGAGCTGCACCATCCAATATGGTGCCATTAGTCATATGTGTCTATTTAAATGAAAATTAAAGACTGAGTTCCTCAAACTAGCCACATTTTGAGAGCTCAAAAGCCATATATGACCAGTGGCTACCTTATCACAATG
The DNA here is from genome assembly GCF_002007445.2 of Ailuropoda melanoleuca. Lineage (NCBI taxonomy): Eukaryota > Metazoa > Chordata > Mammalia > Carnivora > Ursidae > Ailuropoda > Ailuropoda melanoleuca. The sequence goes on from NC_048221.1 coordinate 20,702,890, forward strand.
CAGATACAGAATATTTACATCAACACAATACTCTGTTGATCGGGTCTTATCTACATAGGTTTGAATAATATATAAAGGCAAGTGATTCTGTCTATGCATAACCAATTCACCTTTTTAAATGCCCATAGGGCCATTCCAATATTGGGTCATCTCCTGAGCCACAGGGAAAACAATTTCAAGAAATAAAAGTTGGGTAGGTCACATTCAGTAACAACATGGCAATGTAGCTGGAGCAAGGAGATAAAAATTTTCTTGGCTTTCGAAATACAGGTATCCCCTGCTTTCCAAAAGCTCATTTCATGCCACTTTCCTTTTACAAAAGGCTTACATTTCTACAGTAATGGCTTTTTTCATAAAAGCAAAAATCCTCCTCAGATTTTTTTCAGTTAGCAAAAACAGGTACTACTGTAGGTGTTTTGTAAAAGCGAAGTGGCGTGTCTTGAACTTTCAGAAAATCGGGGATACTCTTTGCTTTCACCATTTCAGCTTACCAAAGTTTCATAGGAATGCTCTACTTTTGGATAGCCAGGAAACCTTGAATGTGGAAATTAAGGAACACTTTTTTTTTTTTTTTAAGATTTATTTATTAGAGAGCACGCACAAGCAAGAGGAGCGGCAGGCAAGGAACAGGATGTGGAACTCGATCCCAGGAGCCTGGGATCATGACCTGAGCCAAAGGCAGATGCTTAACGACTGAGCCACCCAGGCGTCCCTAAGGAACACTTCTTAGAGAATCAAAACTAGAATTATTATTTAAAAATTAATGTCAAAATAGTATCGAAAGTCTGAAATGTGGCCAAAGGTATAATGAGAAGAAAATTCATGCTGTTAAAGGTGTTCTATAATTATATAAAAAAGATTAAAAATGATTAAGCACTCAAGAAAGAAAAACCACAGAATAACCCAAAGATATTGGGATGAAAAACAAATGAATGTTTAAGCAAAATAAAAATACACAGAATGAGAATAATAACATATGGGGGAGAATTTTTAAAGTCTAAGAAAATAATATGTACATTAGAGCAGTAACAGAAAACTAAAGTAAAACTATGTCTCTCCAGAAACATGCAGATTCATAAAACATGCAAGAAATGGTGAATAGTTCAGGAAGACCCAGGTTGCCAAAGATTTGTCCCCAAATGGGACTGGGACCAGGTGGTTTTACTGTTGAGTTCTAAGAAACCCTTCAAAGTAAAACTAAGAGGTCTCAGAAACCAGACTATGAGCGCTGTAAGAGCAGGGAGCACCTGGCACACAGTAGCACCTGGCACACAGTAAAAACTAAAAGTCTGTCAAGTGACTGGAAAGAGAACATTCATTAGAGTATTTCATGTGTAATTTTCAAAGAAGGTAAGGTAACATTTTTAATTATAAAAAGTGAAAACATTTCTGGAGCAGTATTCACTTTTAAAGTCCCTCGAATATAGAAGTGAAAATTTACTAATCAAGACTTTCATAAAAACAATTTATTTCCCACATGGGAATTACCCCTTATTAAACAACTAATAAAATATGTGATAGTCATACATTTAAAGACAACCAATAATTTGATGTACAAGACAACAAAACTTCAGAAGATAAATACATCCAACGTAACTAAAAGGAGCTGGACTTCACTTACAAATTGCTTAACTGGGAAGGGAATTAGTGTTTTAGGAAATGTTTTCGCCAATATTACTCTTAAAAAAAGACCAGTATACAAAAACATTGACAAAGCTAAAATATTTCTTAGTTTCAATTCTTATATACCATAAAGGAGGTTCATGTTAAATGAAAATAAAAGGCTAAACATCCATCAATATATAAAAAAAGGAATTCAAATAGTAGATACAACTTCATCTTCAAATCTACTCCCAGAATCATGAATTGACTTTTTAAAAAAATAATTTATCAAATTCTACCTAAAGTTATTAAAAATGACAACTAGTATCACTATGACATATTATTTACTTCTCCTATTGCATTATCACTACAGTATAATATGAAACGTCCAATCTAATTTTATGGCCCTGTAATCAAACTAATTAGTACCTTAAAAAAATAAAGTTCTAAATATAAAGTTGGTGGTTTAAGGCTCAGTAAACAGCAACCAAACAGATATCTTCTAAAAGATTTTCGTCATCAAGAGAGTAAGATAGCCAAAGGTTTTTTCTTTTGTGACATTGCTTCATATTACTCTCTTCCATCCCACTTTTCTCTCAGTTAAAAAAAAAAAGAAAAAAGAAATAAGGAAGGTGACTGGCCTCCAGCCGTTATTATGGATTTATTCCTATTTAAGCCAAAAACCTTTAAAAATAGGTCTTTAGTTCTGGCAGATTAAATTCTCAAAAATTCACATTTTCTTCAAAAAATTTCAATTGACGAGCTTTCACACTGTAAGCCGTGTATTTTTCACCCATGTGCTCCTGCAAACGTACCTATTTGGGAAACATAAAAAGAAAATCAGTATATAGTAGGAAAAAACATTTTTGCAATCTTAGAAGAGCTTTTCCAAAAAAAAAAAAAAGGGTGGGCTTTTCTAAGCATGACACCAGAGGTAGAAATCATATGGGAAAATACTATCATTTTTTAAAAAATTTAAGTTTCAAGTTATCAAAATCTAAAGTCATAAGAAATTAAGAACAAACATTACATTGGGAAAATTTGCAACATACCTGCCCAAGAATTATTATCATTAATACAAAGAGCTCTTAGTAAAACACAATAATATTAGAATATTAGAACTGATAAAATTAATCCCATAAATAGTTCAGCAAAGGCATTTACAAAAATACAAATAACACAGAAATTTCAATCTAATAATCAAAAAAATATACTGACACTCAATATATGCCTGGAATTAAAATAACACCTAATAATGTGTTAAACAGATGTCATGCATCTCCCGATCCAGTGCACAGAGAAGGACACAATATCACTTTTGTGGTATTCCTGCTGAAAATGCATAATCTGAATCTGTTCATGAGGAAACATCAAACAAATCCAAACTGAGGGTCATTTTATAAAACACATGGCCTATAGTCTTCAAAAATGTCCTAACTGTCCCAGGTTAAATGAGACATATCAAACGTAAAATGTAATCCCAATTGGTTATACATCTAGCATGATAGCTTGAGGAGCTCTGTGAAACTGGTAAAAATCATTATTATTATTTTTTTTTTGAGAGTGAGAGAGTGCAAGTGGTGGGGGGCACGGAGAGAGGATCTCAGGCAGACTTGCTGCTGTGTGCAGAGTTTGACACGGGGCTCAATCTCACCACCCTGAGATCATGACCTGAGCCGAAATCGGGAGATGTCCAATCAACTGAGCTACCCAGGTGCCCCAGGTGAAAATAATTTTTTAAAAAAGATTTTATTTATTTATTTGAGAGAGAGAGAGAGCAAGCACAGGTGGGGTAAGGGGCAGAGGGAGAAGCAGACTCCCCGCTGAGCAGGGAGACTGATGTGGGACTTGATCCTGGGACTCTGGGATCATGACCTGAGCTGAGGGCAGCCGATTAACCGACTGAGCCACCCAGGCACCCGATTTTAAAACTTACTATTTAAAGTCTCTGGAAGTGGTCCTGAGAGCATACAGCAGCAAATAAAGACACTTTTTTCCCCCAAGAAAATCTGCTAAAACCTACTAAGACCAGTGAGAGTAGGTGGTATTTGACCTAAGACCAACTGCCTCCCTCCCCAGTCCCAGCTTGGTGAGACAAAAACTCTACACCAGACTGAAGCCATCAACACAGGGCTCCCTTTCCACCAGCTCCTAGTCCAAAGGCAATACTCCTGGGAGGGGCCGAACATCAGCATTTCTCATCCTGCCCCCAATATCTGTTGTTAAGGATAAGTTTTGAGAGAGTACAGCCAAGAGGCCAAGAGGTGGGAACTTCCTTTTTACACCAGGCTGCACTTGTAAGATGGAGGCTGTACCTTGGTAGCTGTGCCAATAAAAATACTGGGGCCTCGGTCACCTTTGCCCCAGACCATAATGTGAAGATTTGTGAAGCATGCCAAGAAGATGAGAGGCCCCTCACCCACACTGAGCTTCTCAAGTAGGGGTATCATTCAGACAAGTATGCTATTGTCTTCACTCCCAGCTGTGCTCAGAGATTTTACCTGGGGTGAGAAGCAAGACCTAAAGCAGCCCCAGATCTTTTCCTTAATGAACTGACCTCATTTAGAACAGAGTGGAGAAATTCAAGCCTACAAGTTCTCTCAAAAACGAAGTAATGGGGCGCCTGGGTAGCTCAGTCGTTAAGTGTCTGCCTTCAGCTCTGGGCGTGATCCTGGCGCTCTGGGATCGAGCCCCACATCAGGCTCCTCTGCTGGGAGCCTGCTTCTTCCTCTCCCACTCCCCCTGCTTGTGTTCCCTCTCTCGCTGGCTGTCTCCATCTCTGTCAAATAAATAAATAAATAAAATCTTTTAAAAAAAAACAAAACTGGAAGTAGTGGTAAATGGCAACGACGAGACTGATAGAGTCACTGGATATACAGGCTAAACTGTGGGCGCCTACTTTGATGGAGACAACTAAGGAGCTGGAAGGAGTCCCCCTGGGTCAAAACAGATTTCAAACACTGACCCTGAGAACCATTCCTTCAAAGGAGCCCAAATTTTATTGGATCAGTCTGTGGAGCAATGTATGTCCAAGGACATTGTTGGAAACGAGAGCCATCAACTGGCAACTAAAAACCTTAACAGCTGAGTAAAGTAAGGGTAAGGGAGAATCAAAAGAGGTCTGCCAAACCCACTTTATTCCAAGGTGGCTATGGACACAACCAAGGCCTCGCCAACTAACTTCACTAAAAAATCCAGCCAATCACTAAAGAAGCAAATAACAATAGCAATCCCCCCTCCCTGGGAAGGCCAGTACCCAGACTTGTAACAATATATTTTCTGAAATGTCCACTTTTCAGTCAACAGCTATGAGATACACAAAGAAACAGGGCAGTACAACACATACCCTGGGGGAAAAAGCAGGCAAGAGAGGCACTCACTACCTGTGAGAGTAACAAGATGCTGGAGTTTAACAGGCAAAGACATCATTATAAACCCATTCACAGAACTAAAGAAAGCCATAATTAAAGAAGTAAAGAAAGGTATGATAGCAACATCACATCAAACTGAGAATGAGTGGAAAAGTACAATAATACATGAAAAATTCACCAGAGAGGCTCAGCAGTATATTTGAACTGGCAGAAAGAAAAGTAAGTGGGCTGGGGATAGATCAATAAAGATTATATAATCCAAGGAACAGAGAGAAAAGAAAGTGAACATTGCCTCAGAAATGTGGGTCATCATTGGGGCACCTGGGTGGCTCAGTTGGTTAGGCATCCAGCTCTTGATTTCGGCTCAGGTCCGTTATCTCTAGGTTGTGAAATCGAGCCCTATGTTGGGATGCATGCTCAGTGGGGAGTCTGCTTCTCTCTCCCTCTGCTCCTACCCAGCTCATGCTCTAAAATAAATAAAATCTTTAAAAAAAATGTGGGACATCATTGAACACACCAACTACAAATGTAAAGGGACCATCAGAAGGAGAAGAAAGAAAGAAGCAGAAAAATTATTTAAGAAAATAATAGCTGACAACTTCCGAATGCACTGAAAAACATTAATCTAGGGGTGCCTGGGTGGCTCAGTCGGTTAAGCGTCTGCCTTTGGCTCAGGTCATGATCTCAGGGTCCTGGGATTGAGCCCCACATCGGGCTCCCTGTTCGGCAGAGAGCCTGATTCTCCCTCTCCCTGCCACTCTGCCTGCTTGTGCTCTCTCTCTCTCCGTCAAATGAATAAATAAAATCTTTAAAAAAAGAAAAAGAAAAAGAGAAAGAAAAGAAAAAAGAAAAGGGAAGGAAGGAAGGAAGGAAGGAAGGAAGGAAGGAAGGAAGAAATAAAGAAAGAAAGAAAGAAAGAAAGAAAGAAAGAAAGAAAGAAAGAAAGAAAGAAAGAAATTAATCTACACATCCAGGAATCTCAATGAACTCCAAGCAAGATCAACTCAAAGAGATCCACACAGACACATGAAAGTAAAGTGCCGAAAGCCAAAGACAAAGAGACAATCATGAAAGCAGCAAAAGAAAAATGACACCATTTACAAGGAACAGTAATAACATTAACAGCTAACATAAACCTTAAAGGAGGCCAAGGGCCAGTGGGATAACATATTCAGAGTACTCGAAAAAAACTGTCAAACAAGAATCCCTTTGCAAGTAAAATTACCTTTCAAAAATAAAGGTGAAGTAAAGACATTCCCAGATAAACAAAAACAGAATTCTTGGCTAGCAGACCACTTTATAAGAACCACTAAAGGAAGTTCATCAAGCTAAAGTAAGAGACCCCAGGCAACAATTACAATTTACATGGAAACACAAAAAACACTGCTTCTTGGGGAGGTTACAGAGAGGATGTTACCTCTGGTTCACCTGTGAGTCTGACCCTGGCAATTGGAGGTTCCCTATCCCCTCCTATCCTTGGAATGTGCATTCCATTTGGCTTCCCCACTCCCAAAGGATGCCCCAAGGACAAAGCCTTCAAATTGTGATGTGGTGTGGAGACCATCTGGACAGTGTATGTGACTGAACCCAGTTAATATAATATATACTATATATATAAATTGTGAACTTCTGAGATTTGGCAGGTGGGTGTGGAGATCTTCTCATCTTGTGGCTGCCTATGACAAACCTCATATGTACGTTTCCTTGCTTATTAAAACTACGACCTACCAATCTGGAGTGTTTGCCTCTTCCTTGCCCTCCTCCTTAGGGGCCAGTTTCAGATTACACCTGAGAGTAATTATGCAAATAAAACCTAATATAAATGCATACTGTTTCTCCTTTCTTCTCTGAACTGATTTTTTAAAAAATATTTAAGTAATCTTTACAATGTGGGACTTGAACTCATGACCCTGAGATCAAGAGTCACACATTCTTCTGACTGAGCCAGACAGGTGCTCCTCCTCTGAACTGATTTTAAAAGTAAATACACAACACAATATGTATGAAAGATGACACAGGAGGAAGGACCAGGACTACATCTCCTCACATGGACAAAAACTGTGCTGTCAGAATGCCTGATGTAACTATTTTGGAACTCTGCAGTCTGTTAAGGCTTGCAACTTCCAGGGCAAGGCTTGGAGGGTAAACTGTGGTTAATTTCAGTCAATTTCAGTTCCTAGCAACCCCCAGCCTGGTGGCAGGCAGCTGTGCAGATGTTCCTGGAGCGGCCTGCACACAGCTTGTGGAACCCAGGAAGGCAATAAGAACCTTGTCCTCCAAATACCGGGGACGTGTGTACTGACAGATCGCTGCTTCTGATCACAGAGGTGTACACAGAGAAGTAGGCAACCACTGTTGCCGTCCTCTCGAAACTGTTACAAACCCCTCCCCCTCCAGCTGAAGCAATTTACAGGGGATTTAAAGAGACCAATGTATATGAATAGTGGGAGTAGCAAAAGGGAAGAAAGAGGAAGAGAAATTATTTGAGGAAATGGCCAAAATGTACCAAGCTTGAAGAAAGACATGAATATAAACATCCAAGAAGCTCAATGAACTCTTAAGTAGGCTGAAACAAACAGTTCCTACCCAGACACATTATAATCAAACTTGAAAGCTGAAGAGAAAGGAGAATCTTGAAAGCACCAAGAAAGGGGCAACTCCTCACATACAAGCGATCTCCAACATGATTATCAGCAGATTTCTCATCAGAAATTTTGGAGACCAGAAGGCAATTGGGCAGTATTTTCAAAGTGAAAGAAAAAAACAAAAAAACCTGTCAACCAAGAATCCTTTATTTGGCAAAAATGTCCTACAAAAGTGAGGAAGAAAAAGAAATAACATTTGCAACAACATCGATGGATCTTGAAGGCATTATTCTAAGTGAAATAACAGAGAAAGTGAAAAACAGAGAAAGACAAATACTGCATGATATCTCACTTCTGCAGAATCTTAAAAACGGAATAGAGAACATTCGTGGTTGCCAGAGGTGGGGGTGGTGGTGAGGGAAATGGGTGAAGGTAGTCAAAAGGTACAAACTTTAGTTATGAGGTAAATAAATTCTGGGGATGTAATTGTACAGCATGGTGACTACAGTTAACGATACATTTTATATATAATATAATGATATTATACATTTGAAAGTTGCTAAGGGTAGATCTTTAAAGTTCTCATCACAAGAAAAAAATTGTTATGAGAGGTGATGATGTTAACCAAACTTATTGTGGTAATCATTTTGCAATATATACAAAAATCATTATGTTGTATACCTTAAACACAATGTTATATATCAATTATATCTCAATAAAACTGAGGGGGGAAAAGTAAGAGAGAATTAAGATATTACCAGATAAACAAAAGATGAAGAAATTGTTACCACCAGACCCAGCCTGCAAAAATACTACAGGGAGTCCTGTTAAGTTGAAATGAAAGGACACCAGACAGTAACTCAAAGCTGTATGAAGAAACAAAGATCTCAGTATAGGTGATACATGGGCAATTATCAAAGCTAGTATTATGTAACAACAGTCTGTAATTCCACTCTTTGTTTTCTACGTGAATTAAGAGATACGTTAAAAAAAATTATTAGTCTCAAAGTTAGTACTATTGTACCTTTGTTTTGTTTTCTACGAAATTTAAGAGACTAATGTATTAAAAAGGCCAATTACTAGTTTATGTTTTTGGATTCACAATATATAAAGATGTAATTTTGTGACATCAGCAACTGAAAAGGGTGGGTACAGAGCTTTAAACCAGCAGAGTTTTTTCGTTATTCAACGTAAGCTGGTATAAATTCAGATTAGAGATAGATGGTGGTGATGTTGGTACAACGGGAACATACTTAATATTTAATGCCCTTAAACCAAACACGTAAAAATGGTTAAAATGTTAAATTTGAAATTATGCGTATTTTACTACAATTAAATAAGCAACATGTGTATAATAACAAAAATTAAACAACTTAAAGTTTTAAAATTAATAATTAATTTTTAAAGCAATTTTTAAAAACAGTGTATCATAATGTTGAGCCTTTAACACATAGAAATGTAATGTATTTGCCAATAATACCACAAAGGAGGTGGGTAGAAGCAAAGCTGCATTAGGCTAAGGAAATGACTCCAGATGGTAACTTGAATCCACAGGAATAAATGAAGAGACCCAGAAATTAATAAATAACAAGGTTACTATAGAAAAAAAGGTACAAACATATACTTTCTCTCCTCTCTTTCAACTTCAAGAGACATAGTCATAAAAAGAAATAATTATAACAAGATAATGTTGGTTTTGTAACATTTATATGACATGTATGATATGTAAAATGATGTCACAACAAAGGGAAAAAAGGAATAGGAATAAGATTTCTACATGTCACTGGAATTAAGTGACTATAAAACTGAAGTTGATTCTGATAATTTAAGATGTATATGATAAGCCTTAGAGCAACCACTAAGGAAAGAAATGGAAAATATATAGGAAAAAATTATTAAGGAAATTAAAATGCTACATTAGAAAATATTCACTTAATGCAAAAGAAAGCAGTAAAGGAGAAATACAGGAACAAAAAAACATGAGACATACACAAAACAAAAAGTAAAATGCAGGCATAAATCCAACTGTTTCAGTACTAACATTAAATGTGAATGGATTAAACAATCCAATCAAAAGGCAGAATGTTAGGATGAGTAAGAAAACAAGACCCAGCCACATACAGTATCTACAGGAAATACATAATAGATCAAAGGAACCAACAGACTGAACATAAAAGGAGAGAAAAAGATACACCATGCAAACAACAACCGTAAGAAAGCTGAGGTGGCTATACTAATATCAGCTAAAATAGATTTTCAAACAAAAACATGTTACTAAAGTGGAACATTTTATGATAAAAGAGTCAATCCATCAGAAAGATATAACAATTACACACATATATGCACCTAATCAAAGCATCAAAATACATGAAGCAAAAATTGATAGAAGTGGAGGAAGAAACTCAACAATAGTTGGAGACATCAATGACATCGATGGAAACATTAATACTCCACTTTCAGTAATGGGTAAAACAAACAGGCAGAAGATCAACAAGGAAATAAGCTATTTGGTCAACACTATAAACAAACTAGAACTAACAGACATCTAAAAAATACTCCCCACAACGAGAGCTGAATATAAATATTCTTCTCAAGCACACACGGAAAATTTTCAGGTTAGGCCATATTCTAGACCATAAAGCAAAGCTCCATAAATTCTAAAGGAAAAAAATAATAAGTATGTTCTCCAGCCACAATAAAATGCAATTAAAAATAAATAACAGAAATAAATTGGGGAAACTTAAAAATATATGGAAATTAAACAACACACTCCTAAATAACCAACTTTACAGAAATAAAAAATATTTAAAAGAACTGCTATTAATAATTACATGCTAATTAGTTAACTTGGATGAAATGGACAAATTCCTACTAAGACACAAAATTAGAAACGTAAGAATAGACAATCTCAGTATAACAAGACACTAAAGTCTTATCAAGAAACTACCCACAAAGAGAAGTCTAAGGCCAGAAGCCTTCATTGGTGAATTCTATCAAACATTTAAAGAGTTAATACCAATTATTCACTAACTCTTCCAAAAAAATATAAGATTAGGGAACACTCCCCAACTCATTCTATGAAGCCATTACTACCCTGATAACACAACCAAAGACACCACAGAAAACTAAAGACCAGTATCTTGTAAGAACATGGACAAAAGAATCTTCAACAAAATACAAGAAACATGACTCCAATCATATAAGTAGTATATAACATGACCAAGTGAGGTTTATCACAGGAGTACAAGGATGGTTTAACATCCCAAAATCAATTAATGTAACACACCCTGTCAACAGAATTAAATACAAAAGCCATATAGTCATCAAAATAGAAAGCATCTGACAAACCCAGTTTTTTATGATAAAAAAACACTCAACAAACTAGGAAAAAAAAGGAACCTTCTTCAACCTAATAAAGGGTATCTATAAAAACCCAGTCAACTAATAGTGAAAGACTGGATGCTTTCCCCCTTAGATCAGAAACAAATCAAGGATGTCCACTTGCACCACTTCCACTCAACACTGTACTGGAGGTTCCAGCCAGGGCAATAGGCAAGAAAAGAAGACCAGAAAGTAAAACTAACTCTATTCAAAGATGACATGATATTATATAAAGAAAATTCCAAGGAGTCCACCACCACCTCCAAAAAAAAAAAAAAGAAAAGAAAAAGATATTAAATACATAAACAAGCTCAGCAAGGTTGTAGGACCCAAGGTCAAGATTTTCAAAATCAAATTTATTTCTATGCATTTGCAGTAAACAATCCCAAATGAACATATAAAATTCCAATAGCATCAAAAATAATAAAATACTCAGGAATAAATTTGACAAGAGAGGTATGAAACTTACACTCTGAAAACTGTAAAACATTATTTAAAGAAACCTAAGATCCAAATAAATGGAAAATCACCTCATGTTCATGAGTCAAAAGTCTTAATTTTACTAAGATGGTAATACTCCACAAATGAATCTGCCGATTCAATGCAGTCCGTATAAGAATTCCAGCTGGCTTCTTTGAAGAAATTGATAAGCAAATTCTAAAATTCAAAGAATTGTAAGGGACCCAGAATAGCCAAAACAATTTTGAAAAATAACCAAGTTGGAGGACTCATCTATCTTGATTTCAAAACTTACTACAAAGAACAGTTAACAAGACAGTATAGTGCTGGCATAAGGACAAACACAGATTAAAGAAACAGCACTGAGAGTCTAAAAATAAACCCATGTGTATGTGGTCCTTTTTTTTGACAAGGTGACAGAATAGTCTTTCCAACAAATGATAGACAACAGGATAACCACATACATAAGAATGAAGATGGACCTTTACTCCAAACCATATACAAAAATTAACTCAAAATACATCAAAGTCCTAAATGTACAAACTAAAACTATAAACCTTTTAGAGAAAAACCTAAAGGTAAGCCTATATGATCTTGGATCTGGCAATGGATTCTTTGACGACACCAGAAACACAAGTAACAAAAATAAATTGGGACCGCATCAAAACTGAAAATTTTTGTGCTTCAAAGAACACTATCAAGGAAGTAAAAAGAAGAGGAGGTGGAGCAGCGGCTGCACTTGCCACCCGAGGTGAAGGATGGGCTGAAGGTGGAGCTGGAGAAATTCAGGGGGCAGGGCCCTGCCCAAACCCACTGCACCCCAAAGGTGGGGGCCTACAAAGGAGAGGCTGGCCCCGAGTACCCCAGCGTCCACAGGGAGTACCTGGAGCTGCCTCCAGACCAACAGAATTCACCCTGACCAACCCGCCCATTGAGGCTGGCCAAGAAATAAAGGCGAGGATTTCAGACTGTAAAAAAAAGGAGGGGAGAGTAAAAAGACATTCTACCATTCCCACAGAATGGGAAAAATATTTACAAATCAGATATTTGATAAGACTTCTATCTAGAATAGAGATTTCCACAACTCATTAATTAAAATATAAATAGCTCAATTTAAAAATCGGCAAAGAACTTGAGTAGACATATCTCCAAAGAAAATACACAAATGGAAAGTAGTACATGAAAAGACGCTCAACATCATTATTCAACTGGGAAATGCAAATCAATACCACAATGAGGGGCGCCTGGGTGGCTTAGTCGTTAAGCGTTTGCCTTCGGCTCAGGGCATGATCCTAGCGTTCTGGGATCGAGCCCCACATCAGGCTCGTCCACTGGGAGCCTGCTTCTTCCTCTCCCACTCCCCCTGCTTGTGTTCCCTCTCTTGCTGGCTGTCTCTACCTCTGTCAAATAAATAAATAAAAATCTTTTAAAAAAAAATCACAATGAATACCCCTTCACACCTGCTAGGATGGCTAAACAAAAAGTCAGATAATAACAAGTGTTGACTAGGATGTGAAGAAATTGGAACTGTCTTATGCTGCCTTGGAAAGCTGTCTGGAAGTTCCTCAAACATTTAAATGTAGAATTCCCATATGACCCAACAATTCCACTCCTAGTTATACACCCAAGGGAACTGAATCCACGCAAGAGCTTGCACACCAATGTTTATACTAAACTTAGTCACGACAGGCAAAAGGTGGAAACAACCCAAATGTCCATCAACTGATGAAAAGATTAAACAAAATATCGTGTGGCATATCCACACAATAGAATACCGTTTGGCCATAAAAAGGAATGAAGTACTGATACGTGCTCCTATACAGATGAACCTTGAGGACATCATGCTAAGTGAAAGAAGCCATCACAGAAGACTACATATTTTATATGATTCTATTAAATGAAATGTCCAGAATAGGTAAATTTATATAGAGAGAAGGCAGATTACTGGTTCCTGAGAACTGAAAGGAGAAGATAGAGGGCCAATAGCTAAAGTATAAGGTTTCTTTTTAAGGAGACAAAAATATTTAAAATTGACTGTGCTGACAGCAAATACATACTTGTGAATATATTAAAAAACCACTGAACTGTACACTTTAAGTGAGTGAACTGCATGGTATGTGAATTTTATCTTAATAAACCTATTTAAAAAGGTAATCCTTAATTTAATTCAACCTGATTGAGTTGAATCTACTGAATCCTAGAATAGATTTTTTTTTCTTTCACTATAAAGGATATCAGCATGACAATTAGTGAAATTTAAGTAAGATCTGTAGATTAGATAATGGTATTGTATCAATGTTAATTTTCTGAATTTGATCACCGAGCTGTGGTTATATAAGGACATATTCTTTTTATTTATTTATTTTTTTCAGAGAGAGAAAGAGAGAGAGAGAGAATCCCAAGCAGGCTGTGCACTCAGTGTGGTGCCTGATGGGGGCTTGATCCCAAAACCCCAAGATCAGGACCTGAGCCAAAACCAAGAGTTGGACACCCAATCAACTGAGCCACCCAGGCACCTCTATAAGGACATATCTTGTTTTTAGGAAATACACCGAAGAATTCAGGGGTGGAGAGACATTCTCATAAATGGATAGAAAAATAATTATACATGTGGAGAAAGAGAACAATGAAGCAAAAGTGGCAAAATAGTAATATTAGGGAATATAGATGAGTATTCAGGAATTCTTAATATTCTTTTTGCAACTTTCTGTTAGTCTAAAGTTATTTTAAAATAAAAAATTAGAACACTTAGATATCATTTATTATTAAATTGTTGGAGAAGTGACATTCAGCAGCCATCCAGGATAACAGACTCTCCATCCTGGACATGGCCCAGTTTGTCTGTAACCTCTCAGAGAAGGCCCTGGCACTGCTGTGACTTACTCAAAGCTTTGGCAACATTTTGGCAGTATGCCAAGGTTGAGCTGGTTCTTCCAACCAATCTCTGCTGAGATCCCTACAGCTATTCAGAGTTTGAAAAAAATAATCAAGAGTGTTCAAACTATTAGCTTCCAACAACTCAGAGTTAAGGAAGCTCTGCTGAATGGGTTGGTGGCCACTGGGGTGTGGATGTAGTTTTATGTTGGTGAGCTCATAGGCAAGTGTGACATCACTGACTATGATGTTTAAAGATCAATCTTTAACATCTGTTTACATCTGGTTTGAGTGTTCTTGGACCATGTGTGTTCAGACTGGTATTTGAATAAAATAAGATAATGAATCCAAAACAATAAAATTAACTGGTAGAGAAGCAACTGTATTTCTAGGAATTTAAGGCTTCACCATTGTTGCTATTATTATCACCAAAAAACTAGAAATATAAATATTTTTAAAGTATAACTAGTCAAAAAATGTTTGTTGAGGCACTACTTTGAAAGTTTCCATAATGCAGGTGTGATGTAATGCAACTGACACACTGGAGAATAATCTGCATGACCCAATCAGGAACTAGCCCCTGGGAGAACAGGAACACTCAAGAGCGGTTTTTATTACCAGGACCTGGCTGTGTGTCTAAGCTCAGTTGTACCATTACGTGAAAAACACACACTGCAAACTGTGTACAGTATAATCCTGTTTGGGTTTAAAAAAAAAGGCTATGATACATATATGGATGTGATGGATGCGTACATACACAGCGAACCACAGACATATGTATAAGAGAATAAAAGGCAGTAGAGAACAGTGGTTGAGAACAGGGGCTCTGGAATCAGACTGTCTGCACTGAAGGCCAGTTGTTCAGCCAACTGTTAGCGGTGTGACTTTGGGCAACTCATTTAATCTCTCTGTGCTTCAGAGTCTTCATCTGTAAAATGAGTCACTTGTAACAACTTCAATGGATTGCTGGAGATTTAAATGACTTAATACATGTAAAGTGCTTAGAAAACCGTGTTAGTAGTAGTAAATGCGACTACTATTTATGGAGTGATAAACAACAAAATCTGGAATCACTGAGGGCTAAGAGTACACTCATTTTTATTTTTAAATCTGTATATTCTAAATGTTCTACAACAACCATGTATTTATTACCTTTGTATCAGACAAGAAAAGGCAATTTTTTTAAATTGGTATAGAACTGTTTGTGTTCTATAAATATAAGTATGCCTTACTGTTCAATTTCAAATAGGTGAGCATATATAATGAATCTCTCAAAAAGAAATAAGATTTTAGTACAATAACAGTAACTTTAAGCAGAAAAGTAAGGTGAGTCAAACTAAAATTTATTTAGAGAATGATTCTACAGCATCCTAATCAAAATCCCAGCTGGCATTTTTACAAAAATTAATAAGTTGATCCTAAAACTCACATGAAAATGCAAATAATGGCCAAAAGAGTCTTGAAAAAAAAGAGCAAAGTTGGAAGACTAACACTTTCTGATTTCAAAACTTACTACAATGCTACAGTAATGAAGACAGTGCAGTACAGACACAAACAGAGACTTAAATCAATGGGACATAATCAAGAGTCTAGAAATAAATCCTTACATTATGGTCAACTGATTTTCAACAAGGGTGCCAAGACAATTCAGTAGGAAAAGAACGGTTTGCTGAGACAAATGGATATCCACATGCAAAAGAATAAAGATGAAGCCCTTCCTTGTACAAATTAAATCAAATGGATTACAGACCTATTTGTAAGAACGTGTGTGATAAAACTCTTAGAAGAAAAGATAGGAATAAATCTTCAAGACCTTAGCTTAGGGAAAGCCTTCTTAGATATGGTACCAAAACTACAAATGACAAAAAATAAAATAAATAAATTAGACTTCAACAAAATTAAAATCTTTTGTGCTACAAACAATGCCATAAAGTGAAAACACCACCACAGAATAGGGAAAACTTTTTATAAATCACATATCTGATAAAGCACTTGTATCTAGAATGTACAAACTACTCTTACAACTCAACAATAAAAAGATAAATAACAATTTTAAGATCTGTAAAAGGTCAGAATAGATGTGTCTCTGAAAAACATCTACAGGTGACCAACAAGCACTGAAAGATGCCAACATCGTTACCCATTAGGGAATCGCAAATCAAAACCATAACAAGGTATCACTTCCCACCTGCTAGGATGGTTATTATCAAAATGATGACAATAACAAGTGTTGACAAGAATGTGGAGAAATTAGAACCCTCATACATTACTGATGGGATGGAAAATGGTACAGCTGCTTTGGAAAACAGTCTGGCAGTCCTTCAAAATGTTAACACAGACTTTCTATATGACTTAGCAATTTTCACTCCTAGGTACATACCCAAGAAAAATGAAAATACATGTCCACACAAAAATAAATGTGCATAGCAGCATTATTCATAATAGTTAAAAAGTGGAAACCACCTAAGTGTCCATCAGTTGATGAAGAAAATGCAGTATAGGCATATAATGGAATATTACCTGACCATATAAAACAATGAAGAATGTGATATATGCTACAACACGGATGAATCTTGAAAACATTATGCTAACTGAAAGAAACCAATCACAAAAGACTACAGGTTTTATATGAGTCCATTTAAATGAAATGTTCAGAATAGGCAAATCTATAGACATCAAAATATCAGTGTTTGCTTAAGGATGGAGGGCTTGGGGGACAATGCAGAGTGATGAGTACAGAGACTCTTCTGGGGGTATTAAATGTTCTAACACTGGTTGTGGTAATGGCTGTACAACTCTGCGAACATACTAAAAACCACCGAATGGTACACTTTAAATGGGTCAAATGTACAGTACGTTAATTAAATTTGAAAAGTCTGTTAAAAAGAATTCTATAGCATAAGCAGCTGACACAGCTAATGGGATACTCACCTCTCTCTCCAATTCATCCTCTTCTTCCAAAAGGTCATACACCTGTTCTAAAAGCTGAATCCCCAGGCCCTGGATTACATCAGCTCTCAAAACTTCAACTATTCTTCTGATCTTTTCAGAACCTGGCATGACAGCAAAAAAGCAATTAACAAAGATATAGGGAAAAATAAATACTTTCACCACTACAGCAGGAAGAACATGTTTTTAAAAAAATCTTGTCATATTAAGATTCTTCTCACTTTGACAAGAGTTAGGTTTAATAACTTCATGTATTTTTAATGACGACAAATGTATATATGAACTTACATTTCATGTCTCATTACCACCTCCCTAGACCTAAAATCCACAACTGTCTAATTTCAAGAAAAGCCACATGAAAAATCCAAACATGCATTCATATTTATTTAAAGAAACAATTTTCATGCAACTTTTCAGGAACACAACTTGCTGCATAAAATAAGGTATGCCTCTTATGGAGCTATCCAAACAAAATAATAAAAAAGCAAAAAAGATTTTGTGAGCATTATCTTCTTGGTGTGATACATTTCTCCAATAAGCATGCTCTCCAGTTTGCTGTAAAAGAATAAATCACCAGAAGGTAGCTCTTTAACATGGAGGTCCTCAGCTTCTTCTGCAACTTTCCCATGAAGTATCAGTGTATCCCGGTACTTCCGATGAAGTTTAAATTCTGACACTGGCTCTGGAACCGGGAGATCTTCATAGTTCTCTTTAGACTCCAATTTTAGGGTCTGAGTCATCAACTGCACCAGGTCACTCATTTCATTTGTATGACCTTTTCTGAGGGGAAAAAAAAAAAATTCCCCATTCCCCTGATTTCATTGGCTTTATGAGAACTTTTCATTAAAAAATTAGATACAAAACACCATTTACGAATGTTCTGCTTCTAAAAATAGCTAAGAAAGCTCTCACAGACAGAACCTTCAATATATAGGTATAAACTCAGCAAAATACAAAAATCCGGTATGTGAAGACAATGGAGAATGTACAAAACCTGTAGGCAGGTTCTGGAGGGGCACCAACATCTTTTAGCCTAAGGGCAGGCCATAGGTCACTAAAGTACAACAGAAAACCCACAGTCTTTCTGGCCTGCAAAACCAAAGGACAGAGTTCAAGACAACCACAGACGCTAGAAAGTGAGAGTGAAATCTTAGAAAAGAGAGACCAGAAAGAAGCCCCAGGTTCTATGTATAAATTCTGCCCAACTATTTTTAGTCCATGTACAAAGTTCAAGAATATTTAAAGCAATAAAAAAAATACCAGCCCCCAATGAGATAAAATTGACAATGTCTGGCATCCAGTCAAAAATACCAGACATGCAAAGCAGCAGAAAAATAGCACACACTTATGAAGAGAAAAAAAAAATCAGTTAATAGCAACAGACCCAAAAGTGACAAAAGTGATAGACTTTGTAGATAGACATTAAAGTGGTTATTATAAATATAATCCACATGTCCAAGGTAGAGAAATGCATTAACATATTAAGGAGAGGCACGGAAGTTATAAAAAGACCCAAATAGAACTGCTGGAAATTAAAAAATACAGTGTGTTGAATACATGAGATAGGATTAGCAGGCTAGATGCTATAGAAGAAAAGAGTGAACCCAAAGACAGGGCAGTAGAATCTATCAAAAATGAAACAGAAAAAAGTCTAAAAAACACGAACACCATCAGTGAACTATGGGACAACTTTAAACAATCTAATATATACGTAATTAAAATCCTCAAGAAGGCAAAAGGGAGACCAAAAAAATTATGAAAAAGTAACAGTCAAAATTTTTGCAAATCTGATAAAAACTATAAACGATAGATCTAAGAAGACATTCTATAAGAATTCTGAATAAAATCAAGATGTGTTCATCAGAAGAGATAGTTTTAGCTCTAACACGTACCAAAACTCATTTATAATGTTATTGATGACAGCACTACAGGTCTGAATACACATTTAAGACTAATCAAAATAGAAACTGTTTATGAGAGGAGACAGAAAAATAAGAATATTACCGTTCCTTGGAATCCCCATCTGATTTATCAGTTGAACTTGTAGAAGAACTGAATTCATCCTCAGACAGACAATGGATGAGTTTCCTTTCCTTTAATGTTTGGAAAAACAAAATTCCACATGACAACACAACCAGAACATAATACATGCAACACTCTTAGATGCTATATCTAGACACAGTGTGCACCTGGGTCCAATTTAACAGGAAGGAAACTAATGATCTAAAAGTTGAAGTTACTTTACCCAAATGATGTCCCAGTTCACCCATAAAGTTCACGAGTGAACCCTGAAGAACATTAAGGTAAAGTTTTACAAGACCCTGGAAAGTCTCAGCTATGAAGAAATTTCCTTTCCAGAAGAGAGCAAACAGTTCTGGTACCCCAACTCCTAAGCAGAGGGCTGGTAATCTAAGGAATTTTAAGCTAGATTAAACGCCACCTAAATAAAAGCAACCTCAGTTTGCTTATATCTGAGACTCTTTGTTAAAATACCTTAAAGGATTGCTTGATTTAATTACACACAAACCTTCCAACTTCGGAAAATGAAGAGGAATATCTTGATTAGTGAAACAAGTTATTCACAGAATACTGTTAAAGCAACAAATCTTCCTTACTTTAAAAGCAGGAAGTTTCTATTTCTTTAAATAATTATATGCTCTCAGAAATAATGTCAAAAACTGCAATAGAGAAAAATGGATAATTATTCCCTGGGTATCATTACACAGAAAACGAACATTGGTTGGAAACCTTGCAACTACCCATTTAGCCGCTAGATGTAGCCCCTGCCTCCTCCCTAGGTGAGAAGCTAAGGAACTCAGACACAAACAGGAAACTGAGCAAAGATAAGCAAATGAGACTAAAATTTGGCCAGGTAGGCGGGTATACTGGTTACACAACAGAATAAGCAAAATGTTGCCTAGTGGAAGCTCTCTGGAAGTCCTGTTTTAAACACTACCTAAAAAAAATAGTAACTAAGCTACCAACCGCTTATAAGAGCACCTAAAAAACTCATTCCTTTAATGGAGCAAAATAATCTTTTTAGTTATTATTCTCCAGTTCTCTCCCTTATCAAGAGTGAAAAAGTATAACTTAAGGCAGGGCCATCCTAGAAATCAATGGAGCTGGCATTTACGAGGTTTACTGTATTCGGCTCGCCAGATGTAGACCTGCCCCCCTTTTCCGTAGGATTGTGTAACATACCTGAGCAGCAGTGCAGTCAGAAGACAACCGTTGGGCAGGGGTGGGCTGGCCTTCTTCTTGTGGTTTCCCGGGCCCCGATGCACTCAGAGAAGCTCTCCTCACTGAAGGGCCTGAAAAAGTGACCACCCCCAGCAGTTGTCTGTGGTGGGCTGGCCTCCACAGAAGAGGGCTTTACGGCAAGCACCAGACTAGAAGTAACTCAGCACACTCATCCTCACTCATGTGTGACACCTCAGTTCAAACCTCAGTTCTAGGGCCACCAGCTCTGTGACCCTGGTCATGTTATGTAACCTCTCTAAGCCTCAGTTTCCTCGGGTGCAAAATACAGATAGTGCTGCCTACCTTTGACAGTTACAGTAAAAAGGAGATGAGATAATGTTCTTAAAATGCTTCCCATAATGCTTGAGCCACAGTCAGTCTATTCAATAAACAGAAACAGCTAGTACTGTCTTTAGATTATAGTAATAAGAATGATCGCAGCCCTCAGCCCAGGGCAGCACCATTCTCCCAGCTTCGTCCCTCTGTTCCTGAGAAGACAGCACCTCCTGACCCGCAGAATCTGAACACGGAAACAAATTAAACGCTCACTCCATCTCCTGTCTGAAATCTCCCAGGAGTGAATGCCACTCAAAGCCCTCTTGCTCTTGTTTTAATATCCTCTTCCTCTGACCCAACAGCCTATACTGATTTATTTTAAAGGCCTAAGAAATTTCAAAAATTCTTCCAAATCTGCTTCCCAAATGGATCACTGATGCTGAAAATTCTTCACACCTCACAATCAGAACCAATGCTATATCCATAAGCCAAACCAACAACCTCCAACAGATAAAGGGAAGAGAAAACTTTACCTGAAGGGAACACCTCTTCCTGTGACTGCTTTAGTCGCCTCCTCTCTCTTGCTGATAATGGTCGATCCTTTTAAAGAGAGTTAGTTACTTTCACTCCTACTCACTATTTTTTTTAACAGCTGCAATGTTTGACATATCATCCAGCACTACAGGAAAGGCCCTGCACAGGTATTTAAAGGAATGTCTGTTTGAAATCAGTCCACATCACGGTTACAACTACTAGCTAGGAATGATCAGAACCCTCATTTCTCATTTTTGGAAGGGCAAATGGAAATTTCGCATTTCTTACATTCAGAATCTACTTAGTTTCCTTAATTAAGTGGAAGTGACCATCCCTGGAACTACAGATTCCATCCCTTTCAATAAAAGCTTCTGCTGAGAACAAAAATTTGTCCCCTCTGTTGTTGGGCAAAAAGCAGGGCTAAGATGTTCTGTTTTAAGATTTTATTTATTTATTTGACAGAGATAGAGTGCGCATAAGCAGGGGGAGGGAGGGAGAGGGAGAAGCAGGCTCCCCACTGAGCAAGGAGCCCGTCGCAGGGCTTGATCCCAGCACCCTGGGATCATGACCTGAGCTGAAGGCAGACGCTTAACCAACTGAGCCACCCAGGCGCCCCAGCTAAGATGTTTTAATACAAAAACTTCACAACATATGCAGGATTTTTACAACCAAAAAAGTTTTAAAAGAAGGTTGAAAAAAAAAATCTAATATACACTCTCACAAACCTTTGATGATAACACCTCCCTGCTCCTCGAACAGCTCGCAGCAGACCCAACAGACACTCTACTTTGGTTTTCAGCATCTTTTTGTGTTAATGTGACATCCATTTTTCCAACAGTGGGAAGAGAAGGCAAAAGTCGAGGAGGAGCTTCCTGGAACTTAAATAATTAAAAAGGGGGAAGTGGGAAATTATCAATTTTCTATATAGCCACCTACAAAGTTCCCTCACCAGTAAGTCTCCTTTGTATTTATTAATGATTTGCTCTCAAAAACTTCAAAACATTGCACTTTATTGGAAAGAAACTCTGCCAAAAATGAATTACCATCTAAGAAGCTGATAGAGAGGGAGCTTGTGAAAGTCACTTCAAGAAATTAGGTGTCAACATGATTTTATGCAGAAGGAAGAAACTATTCATCAGTATAACACAGGAGGGATATGAAATTTACTCTTGTTAGCTTATTCCCTTAACACTCAAGACGACCTGTCCATTTTTTCTGGGGAAGAGAAAATCTTTAC
Source organism: Ailuropoda melanoleuca (assembly GCF_002007445.2). Classification (NCBI taxonomy): domain Eukaryota; kingdom Metazoa; phylum Chordata; class Mammalia; order Carnivora; family Ursidae; genus Ailuropoda; species Ailuropoda melanoleuca. Next base: position 20,725,398 of record NC_048221.1, read on the forward strand.
TCTTTTTCCAACTCCCTGAGATTTGAAAACTAATAGTTAGCATCTCCCCATTGCCACCCCTCTCCATATGTTTCCTGCATTTCTTACGTGCCTTTTTGGCAACTGCTAATCATTCTAAACGAAGTCTATTTCCCAAGCAGCAGAACAATGACTTACTCCACGGAGCTCTCTGCTGACCTGTCTCTCTTCCCCACCATGCTCGGGCTGTTCTCTTTTATTCTGTCGTCGCTGTCGAGAGAGGGAAGGCTCAGAGCCCGAGCTCTGTGGCTGTAAACCCGGGTGGGTTCTGTCTGGTTTTTCTGTAACACATTCACCAGGAACTTGATCCTTAGAGATAATAAAATAAAAACAAACAAAAAAGAAAACATAATGAAATAGTCTTTTGAACTTCCAAATGGCCAAACTATTGTAAAATTATAACTGGAAATAAGGAGGAGTGTCTTTCTCAAAATGCACACTCATTTGCAGTGCTGACAGGCAAAGACAAAATGCTGACGTCAGTTACCCACATATTCTGGCTTTTTTTATCTTTTCCCAAATAAAGTACTTACTTTTTAAAAAAGATTTATTTATCTGACAGAGCAAGAGAGAGCATGAACGGGAGGGGCAGAGAATCCCAAGCAGGCTCCACGCTCAGGTACCACACAGGTGCCCCCAAATAATTTTATATATAGATATATATATTTTTTTAAGATTTTATTTATTCATTTGAGACAGAGAGCTAGAGAGAGAGAGCAAGCATGAGGAAGGTGAGAGACAGAGGGAGAGGGAGAAGCAGACTCCCCACTGAACTGGGAGCCCGACCTCAGGACCCGGAGATCATGACTCGAGCTGAAGGCAGACGCCTAACCATTTGGGCCACCCAGGTCACCCCCCCCAACAAATAAATAATTATTTTAATTAAACTACTCAGATTGTTACTAACCAGAAACTGCTGATGTTCGATTTACATTTTTTATTTTTATTTTATTATTTTTTTTTAAAGATTTTATTTATTTATTCGACAGAGACAGAGACAGCCAGCGAGAGAGGGAACACGAGTAGGGAGAGTGGGAAAGGAAAAAGCAGGCTCATAGTGGAGGAGCCCGATGTGGGGCTCGATCCCATAACGCTGGGATCACGCCCTGAGTCGAAGGCAGACGCCTAACGGCTGTGCCACCCAAGTGCCCCTCGATTTACATTTTTTTATTTTTATTTTTTTTTTTTTAAGATTTTATTTATTTATTCGACAGAGATAGAGACAGCCAGCGAGAGAGGGAACACAAGCAGGGGGAGTGGGAGAGGAAGAAGCAGGCTCATAGCAGAAGAGCCTGATGTGGGGCTCGATCCCAGAACGCTGGGATCACGCCCTGAGCCGAAGGCAGACGCTTTAACTGCTGTGCCACCCAGGCGCCCCTCGATTTACATTTTTTTAAAAAACTTCTTTTCTGGGGTGCCTGGGTAGCTCAGTCGGTTAAGTGGCCGACTCTTGATTTCAGCTCAGATCATGATCTCAGGGTCATGAGATTGAGCTCCACACTCCACATGGAGTCGGCTTGAGATTCTCTGAATATAATTTGAGAGCCAAGCAGAACAAGCAGGACACATAGTTTTAGCCACAAAGTAATAAGAATTCCAGTGTCCAAAGAAAGTTTAAGACTTCAATCCAATGACTTTAAATGACAAAAGCATTATACTTGGGACTTTTCCATAAAAACAAAAATTTATTTAAAACATTTGAGTACAGGGGCGCCTGGGTGGCTCAGTCAGTTAAGCGTCTGCCTTCGGCTCAGGTCATGATCCCAGGGTCCTGGGATCAAGCCCCATGTCCAGCTCCCTGCTCAGCAGAGAGCCTGCTTCTCCTTCTCTCTGCCCCTTTCCCTGCTTGTGCACGCACGTGCTCACTCTCTCTCCCTCTCTCTCAAATAAATAAAATCTTTAAAAAGGTAAAAATAAAATATTTGAATATAAATGTATGAAATAGTTTTTATATATCTTATATGAAAGATCAAATATAAAAATATATTTAATATATCAAATTTAACTATTTTAGCATGGATTATGAAAATAGTTAAAATACATCTTAAATATGTTTTTAGAATATTTTACACATAAAAATGAAAAGGTCACCAAGTGTCCTGGCTTTCTCTCTAATCCTTAGCTATTGCCCTGTTGCCATGTTTCATCTAACTTACACTTCTTTCCAAGTTCAAGTAAAAGTTTTAACTTTTAAATTTACTCAGAATAGTCTCTTAGTATCAAAATCCTTTTGCTCCTTTCCTTTCCTTCTTCTCTTTCTTCCCCTTTGGTTTCAACACATAAAATACTTTTTTTTATTCCTTAAGAAATAAGATCAATCACTAACTTTCCAAGCGCAAGAAGAAATGTGATGTTACCTACTTGGCGGAACTACCTATCCATGTGGAGGTCTAAGGAAGAGCAACAAAGAAATGGGAGAAAACATACAAATAGCAAGCTTCCACCAAATACCCTACGAGGGCACAAGGCATCCCAAGAATCCTGCGGGTCCTATCCTTCGGTTTCTGTTATGTTTAAAGAGGCACACAGAATAACTGATTTTCCTAAAATGCCAACTAGAACACAATAAACACCGCATTCCACATCTTCGTAACTGCACTTTCCAGTTTTCTCTCTGAAACCAGCACCTCATGCATATCACTCACCTGGTCTTTCGGCTTTTGGTCTTTGTTGAGGGGCTGCAGAGGTCTCACTGGGTCATCATTCCTTTCCCCAGTGACATCACCAGAGGACGATGTGGGAATTAGGTTTCGGGGTTGAGGGCTGGGCTTAGTACCATCCTGCAGCTTCCCCTTCACTTGAGAAATACTGCATTTACCTTCTAGCTCCTTAGAGGCATCTAAGTGTCTTAGCTGATTCTCCCGAACTAAGCCGTCACTCAGTGAATCCCTTCTTTCTGCGGGTAGGATGTCAATTTTCACTTTACTGATCGTGGCTAGTGATTCTGAGGTATTGCTCACATCTGGTTTGCAGCTGTGGCCTTTCAGACTTGTTGGTGTCTTCAAGGGGCCAGTGACTGTGGGTTTCTCCTGGGACAAACATTTGTCTTCACCCTGATGAAAATATGCTTCCAACTTATTACAGCACTCCTCACACCACATAAAATTAACTCAAAAAGGTACAGCAGATTCCTCAGAAAGTTAAACATAGAATCACCACATGACCCGGCAATTTCACTCCTAGGTAAATACCCCAAAGAACTGAAAGTAGGGACTCAAACGGATATTTGCTCACCAATGTTTACAGCAGCATTATTCACACTGGCCAAAAGGTGGAAACAACCTAAATGTCCATTAGCAGATGAAGGGATAAACAAATACGATATACACATAACAATGGAATATTACTCAGCCATAAAAAGGAATGAAGTACTGGTACATGCTACAACATGGATGAACCTTAAAAACATGCTAAATGAAATCAGCCAGACACAACAGGACATACTGTATGATTCCACTCATCTAGAACGGGCAAACTCTTAGAGACAGAAAGTAGATTAGAGGTTACCAGGGCCTGGAAAAAGGAGGAACGGGGAACTATTGCTTAATGAATACAGAGTTTACTTGGAGTGATGAAAGGGTTTTGGAAGATAATGGTGATGGGTTGCACAATATTATGAGTGTAGTTAAGGCCACTGAATTGTAGGCTTAGAGGTGGCTCAAAATGGCAAGCTCTAGGGCGCCTGGGTGGCACAGTTGGGTAAGCATCTGACTCATGGTTTCAGCTTAGGTTGTGATCTCAGGGTTGTGGGATCAAGCCACGCACTGGGCTCCGTACTCAGCATGGAGTCTGCTTGAGATTCTCTCTCTCTCTCTCTCTCTGCCCCTCCTGCTTGTGCTCTCTCTCTATATATATCTCTCTAAAATAAATATTTTTTAAGAATAGCAAATTCTATGTATATCTATGTCACCACAATAAACAGAAAATTTAAAAATTTAAAAACGAATCAACAACCTAAACATAAGAGCCAGAATTATAAAACTCCTAGAAGGAAACACAGGCATACATCATCATGAACTTGGATTTGGCAAGGAATTCTTAGATATGACATCAAAAGCACAAGCCACAGAAGAAAAAACAGATAAACTAGGCTTCATCAAAATTAAAAGCTTTTGTGCAAAAAAAGGGACATTATCAAGAAAGTGACAAGCCAAACTATAGCATGAGAAGAAATATTTGTAAGTCATGTATCTGATAAGGATCTACTGTGCAGACTACAGGAAGAACTCTAAGAACTCAACAACAGAAATACAAAAAAACCCAACTAAAAAGTGGGCAAAGCGCTTAACAGACATTTCTCCAGAGAAGGAATACAAATGGCCAAGAAGCTTGTGGGAAGATGCTTTGTTGTTAGTCATTAGGGAAACACAGGTCAAAACTACACTGAGATACCACCTCACGTTCACTAGGATGGCTAGAATCAGAAAAGCAGAAAATCACAAGAGTTGGTGAGGTTATGGAGAAACCAGAGCTCTTGTGCACTAGCTGGTGGGAAAGTAAAAGGCAATCATTCTGGAAAGCAGTGTGTTGGTTGTTCAGAAAGTAATTATAGAACTACCACCCTACCCAGCAATTCCACTTCTAGGTATATATCCCAAAAGCACTGAAAACAGGGACCCAAAGACTTGTACCCAAATTTTCATACCAACAGCCAAAAGGTGAAAACAACTCAATATCCACCAATGAATGAATGGATAAGCAAACTGTGGTGCACACGTACAGTGGAATACTACTCAGACATAAAAATAGAGTATATACATGCTACCGCAAAAACGTCACGCTCAGTGAAAGAAGCCAGACGCGAAAAGTCACATATTGTGTTTCCATTTACATGAAATACTCAGAATAGGCAAATCCACAGAGACAGAATACACATTGCATTGCCAGGGGCCAGGTGGAGAGAATGAGGATGAACACTCGATGGCTTGGGGCATCCTTCTGCGGTGACACAGAATGTTTTGGAACTAGACAGAAGTGGTGGTTGCACGACACTGCGAATGCAGTTAATGGTTCACTGTAAAATGGTTGACATCATGTTATACCATCTGCTTCAATAACCTGTCATTTTAATAGTTTCTAAAATACACACCATTACATATGTCTTGGGGCCCTCAGAAGAGTGTGGCTGGAGGGGAGCTACTTTATGACTCAATTCGGCATTTCCAGAGACCACTGCAGCAACAGGCTTCGATTTAGAGTCGCCATTTTTAATACTACTTTTGGAGGTTTTTCTTTATGAGGAAAAAAAGAAAAAAAATATTATCAGTATAGTGAAGATGAAAGGTTTATACATATCTGAGGAAATGTGTATATGTATTATAAAAACTGTTCCATTTAGAGAAATTCGTTTTCTGAAAACCAGGGGGCATTCCGCAAAACACTGGACTAGTACTCCTCAAAATCAATCAAGGTCATGAAAAACCAAGAAAGTGAGAAACTTGGTTGACTAAGGAGACAGAAGGACTAAATGCAGTATGGTATCCTGGATTGGGTAAAAAGTCTGGAGTTTAGTCAACAATCAGGTACTGATGTTGTTTTCTTAGTTCTGACAAATGTATCATGGTAATGTAAGATGTTTATGATAGAAGCTGGGGGAGGGGTGTACAGAAACTCTCTATAGGATCTCTGCAACTTGTCCGTAAATACAAGATTATTCCACCATAAAAAAAATCAATGAGAAATTACCTCATGTACAGAAGAACCAGCACAATTTTCAAGTTTCACCTATTTGTAATTATACCACAAATGCTTTGCCCAGTTTGAGCGTAAAAATGACTGGTGTGCTCAGCCTGGACTTGAAGAATAAAAGTGTACAGGATTACTATCCCCAACTCCTTTAGTGTGACGTTTCTACAACTGAGCTAACTAACAGGGAATTCAACAGGGGCATGAGATAAGTGCTGTGGAAGGCCAAAGGTCTGTTTGGTGCAAATTATAGACAGTGTAAATAAAAAGATGGTTTTTCTTTATCCCCTGGGGCCTCTCTAGTATTACTCTTATTTTTTTGTTTTAAAGATATTATTTATTTATTTGACAGAGAGAGACAGCCAGAGAGAGAGGGAACACAAGCAGGGGGAGAGGGAGAGGAAGAAGCAGGGTCCCAGAGGAGAAGCCTGATGTGGGGCTCGATCCCAGGACTTTGGGATCACGTCCTGAGCCGAAAGCAGATGCTTAAAGACTGAGCCACCCAGGCGCCCCTCTAGTATTACTCTTAAATCTAACACGTCACAAGGCAGAGACCATGTAGCTCTTAGATCCTGAAACAGCAGTTTAGTGAAGGTAACCCCTGCAAGTCAAAGAAAGAAACTTTTCTCTAGAGAATATGAATCAAGAGGGAAACTTTTGGAAGCTCTCAGAAATTTGAGCGCTTACTTTTTAATCTCACATAGTACATAATATAACAGGCTTCTTAGATAATCTCATTTTCATATGGTTTCTAAAACATATCCTTTTGAAAGAATCATACTTGATATGTCTTGGAACCCTCTGAGGAATGTAAAAGTGATTCTCTAAATGGTCTTCTAGATTTCTGACTTTAGCAATTATGTAAATCTCAACATATGCCCTAATCATGCAATTTTCCTTCATGTTTAAAAAAACCCACCACAGAGGCACCTGGGTGGCTCAGTCCATGGAGCATCTGACTCTTGATTTCAGCTCAGGTCATGATCTCAGGGTCCTGAGATCGAGCCTCACGTCGGGCTCTGCACTGGGTGTGGAGCCTGTGTAAAATTCTCTCTCCCTCTTCCTCTGCCCCTCCTCCCTTCTCTCGCTCTCAAGATAAATAAATAAATAAAACTTCCCCATAAATTCTACATATGAGAATTCTAGAAGCTACCTTCTTTTATTCACCTATTTAGCCACCTATTTGCAAGGGAAGTATCTTACGCCTTCGTGGCCTCCAAAAACACAGAGATTTGGCGCTTTATGTAAGGCTGCCTCAGGATGCTTCTCACGGAGGGTCTTTCCTCGGGCCTCTTGCTCAGCATTGTTCTTATCAGTTCCGCCAGCTCTGGGCTATAATCTTTTGGCATTGGTGGCAGCTACAAAGAGAAATAATATCACAATGATGACTCTGGTCTTGTGAAACAAAGTATAAGGAAAAAGTAGATGTCTCCCAATATTTCTTTAAAGTCATTATCTACAGGAGCAGAAAAGAGCCAGCACACAGGAAGCTTACTAGAGTCCTGTGTCACAGCAGCAAGTTGGGAGACTGTAAAAGTATATCCTTCAAACCAGCAGTTCCACTTGAGGACTCCCTCCTTCAGAAATCAGAGCATGAGTTCCTAAAGACTTATGTACCAGGACAGTCACTGGAGCATTGTTCTTACAGTAGTAAACAATTGGAAACAACTTAAATGTCTATCCATAGCATAGCTTATGGTACATCCTTCTAATATAATGATAGGCAGCTTCTTAAAAAATATGACAGGTACCGAACTGGAAAGATGTCCCTTATATATTAAGTCAAAAAAGTAAGTTGTATGCCAATATGTACCGCCTGATTCCATCTCAGTTACTCTTTAAAAGTGCCTGTGTGTATATGTGCACATACACACCCAGACTGAGATGTACATACAGACAGGAAAACGCTAGGAAGGCTACGCACAAAATTCCTAGCAATGGTGATCTCCAGAGGAGAGAAAGATAAAAGGACAGGGGAATTTCACTCCTTTCTTGTTTGAGTCTTAAGTAGTGGAATTACGGGTACATTTTAATTTTTTTGTGTTTTTCAATATTTTGAAATTAAGAAAGTGAGTTATGGCATAATATTAAAATCAGCAGGTAGTTTACAGCTTTAAAACTTAATGGTGTGTAGATGACAAACACTGCAGAAGACAACTAGCCTCAACATATAAACGTGGTCCCGCTGGTGTCCTGGTGTCTATGCTGTACACAATGCTTTCTGCAGTTCTTAACTGGCTACTTGTAATTGTGAGAAGGAGCACCACCATCAAAGAGTAGACTCGTTTTTATGTATTTCTCCTCCTCCTCCTCATTATTATTATTATTATTACTATTACTATTTTACATTATTATTATTATTATTACTATTACTATTTTACATTGTTGCAAAGTGTCTTCCAATCACCAGGCACTGAGCAAGCTGGGGATGGAATGGGTACTTTGCCCAGAGTGGACTCATTTTAGATGGGGCTCATTTAACCACAGCTGCTCAGGAGAAGCTACCAATATCCTCTCAGAGCACCTGAACATCCTGGGGTTAGAAGGCAGTGGTTTTCAAAAAGCCAATTCTTCAGAACCCTTAAGCCACCTTCACAAATTAATATTAAAAAACGATCGATCTCTTCTCTTTCTAGTTTAACCTTCCCCATAGAAGGGGCCTACTATCCTTACCTATCCACCCGACATCAATGATGACTCATTTTTGCTAATAGCTACTTACAAAGCGTCATTAAATTAACCTTGCTCCAAATATTAAAAACAACTAGTTTCAGAATATTCTTTACCTTTCCTTCAATAATCCGATAAACTAAAGAATTCATGTCTTTTGCATTGAAAGCATGCTTCAGGGTGGCCATTTCATAAACACAGCATCCCAGAGCCCAAACATCAGACTGGAAAAGAAAAACAGTAAAGAGTCAAATGTCAGAATGCCTTACTGACATTTTTCCTCTGAAAAAAACAAAACAACACAAAACAAAAAACATTTTGGGGGTGCCTGGGTGGCTCAGGAAGTTGAGCATCTGCTTTTGGCTCAGGTCATGATCCCAGAGTCCTGGGATCGAGCCCCGCACTGGGCTCTCCGCTCAGCAGGAGCCGGCTTCTCCCTCTCCCCTCTGCTGGTGCTCGCTCTCACGCTCTCAGTCTCTCTCAAATAAATAAAGAAATAATCTAAAGAAAAACCAAAAAACATTTTCCTTAAGCCAATTCACAGAGAATTCCTCTGACTTTCTATCTGATGGGTTCTGAAGTTATGAGTACTGTCCTAGAGACAGGGTGAGCTGGCATATGCAGCTCAATCCTACCTTATAGTTGTAAGGTTTGTTCGAGAACAATTCAGGGCTCATGTAGTAGGGTGTGCCGATGAGGGTGCTAGCCATGTCACAGTGGTTCTCTAACACTCGAGCAATTCCTAGGTCACCCACTTTGATGATGTTTGTTCTTGTTAGGAAGACATTTTGAGTTTTCAGATCTCGGTGAAGGATGTGTTTTTCATGTAAATACTGAGGAGAGAAATAAAACTTCATTAAATATAAGAACACTCACTTACTTATTTATTCCTGACTTCTTACATACCATCAACAATTGCATGAGTGAAAGAGTCTCAGTCACCTAAATGACAAAACACTGTTTCATCATCTGTAAATGAGAAGTCTCATTTACAACTTTCCAAAGCAAGAAATTAAGTTCCATGCGTTTATTTGCCCAGTATCCTTCCCAACTGTTCCCTGATACCTTGACAATTTCACCATTTAGCATTAAATGGATCCAGTTAAAAACACACTTATAAACTCCCACTGAAGGGAGAAAGACAACTTGTACAGATGCACATTCCCCTCAGACTCATGAAATCTTCAGCTTAATAATATTTTCAAATATAACAAGATCACTTTTATTTAGACAGAGTAGCTTAAAATTTACACACAGTCAATCCATTCTGGACAATCTGCCCAGTTACAGAGTGGTATTTCATAAACAGTCTCACATTTGAATATGTGTATATTCAAACACAGACATGTTTTGTATTTCCACTCACTCTGCCACAGCAGGGTTAAAGCCCACATCCCCACAGTTTAAGCATATTAATTAGGCCAATCACCTTTCAGTATGACACAGCTGACCAGCTGATGACAGACATGGTCATTTTTTGCTTTGTCGACTCAGGGCCCTTAAAATTGATTTTGCTATAAATATTAAACGAACAGAGAACTGGCATCCCCTACAAACTGAAATCCATGTCTAGTTCAACACAGACATCACTCATTCAGAAATACTCTCATGCTATAGCGAGAGGGATTGGGTCCACTTCATAAATGGATTTTTCTTCACGTAAACATTTGGGGAAGCATTTCCAAAAATCCACCTGCCATCCCCATCACCTGGAACAAATGGAATGCTGTGTCTGGACAGTACCTGCAGAGCCATAGCGATCTGAACAAACCATTCCACCACCTGACTCTCAGGCAGAAGCTGCCCCTTCTGTTCTTTGAGCTTTCGGTACAGATCACCTCCTTCACAGAAGCCCATGACGATGTATAGCAGACCGTCGCCTCCCTCCCACGACTCCTTGTAGGTGACAATATTAGGGTGCTTCAACTGAGACAAGAGCTGAGCTTCCTGTTCAGCAGCTCGCCGCTCTCGGCTGGAGGCATTTCGGAGGTTCAGCTTTTTGATGACATACTACAGAGAAAACATATGATTTTACAATGTGCAAATAAGCATACAGTTTTATAAGTTGAGAATATTTAAGGGTTCTCCTGACTGTCCTCAAAACCAACCTCCTGGAGCCTGTCAGATAACCTATTCGTTCTGCTATTCACAAAGCACAAAACTGGGGAAAAGATTTGCTGTAATTTACTGATATTTTCAACAGGTTAGACTTAAAACAGGCTGGAGGATCACAAAAAAATTATTATACTTTCCACCTGCATTTTACAATTTCATTAATGGCTAAAAAATGAGTCCATGTTAACATACAACTGTATCAATCATAAAGTCTGTGATAAAGATTCCTTAACCTCTAAGATCCCCCTACAAAGGTATGTAATATAAGGCTTGACAATACATCTGCAGACAGAATAGGACCATAGATTGCACTGGATACTCAAAGGGACCCATGGCCTAATAAGCTTAAAAATCACTGATTCTCAACATTAAAAGTTATTCCCACTTATGGGGTACCTGGGTGGCTCAGCTGGTTAAGCATCTGCCTTTGGCTAGGGTCATGATCCCAGGACCTGCTTCTCCCTCTCCCCTCTGCTCATGCATGCTCTCTCTCACTCTCTCTAGCAAATAAATAAATAAATAAATAAATAAATAAATAAATAAATAAAATCTTAAAAAAAATTACTCCCACTTAAAAAAAATCAATATCCCCTGACACCTAATAACCAATTAATAGTCCCACAACCAATTAATAGTCCATACAATTCATTCAACAACAAGAATATATATAAACGTACTTTGTAAATTATAAACTACTGCTCAAATGTGAGGGGCTATTACTACCATCAATACCCCATCCTCTACTCAGACAATCCAATGACACCATCCCATCCCCCTATTGCTACTGAATAAATGTCTTAAACCTGAGCTTGTGTTCCAGGCAGAGCTACCAGCACCTGACACCAGGCAGAATAGGCAACAGGGCCTTATACTTGGGAGGGACAACTCTTTCCAGCTTGCCTGGGGCACTGCCACGGTCCTGCTGTAATTATTAATAGTGCCTCCTTCCAGTTTTGAAATTGTCCCAGTTTGTATGATACATGATATGGTCACCCTACTTATAAACCATTTTAAAGAACTGACTCATCATCCTGAGGGTCGTGGGATAAAGTGCTTTAAAGAAAGGAGCGACAACATTCGCTGTAAGTTTTAGAAGGATTGCTGAGATGGCAATGAAAGTGATGAAGAGCGAGGATCCTGGAGGCCATGGCCACAGCTCAGCTAAAGATAATGATGTCCTGTATTGGGGTGGTACCAGTGGAGATAGAGAAGAGGCCTCCTGGCTTAGTGAACAGATGAATGGGGGCAGTGGTGTGTGTCAAGAATGACGACACTTGGGTATGTCCAGCTTGGGCAACTGGATGGTTGGTGGTGCTACTCACTGAAATGGGGACCATAAAAGCTTTGGCGGGAAGGTGATGAGTTTTAAGTGAGTCCAGTAGTCTCCAGGTGAGATGTATGGGGCCTTTCATCCAAAGAGGAATACCTGCCAGGCGCTGTGTTAGATTGTGGGAAAGAATGATCTCAAGAAATTGTCAAGAGTGGAGAAGGTGTGTAGATCAAGCACGACAATTAATACTATCAAGAAGAACTACAGGAGTTTGGGGCGCATATTACAGTAAGGCCTGGCCTACTCTTAGTACGGAACGGTTTCCCTGAAGAAGTGACATCCGAGGTGAGCTCCCTTCAGACCACCGGAGCCTAATCTTTGGACGGCGGCCTTCCCAAACGGCTGCCTGCCCTCCACCCCCTGCCGGGCCCCAACCCCGCCGACCTGCCTGCCGTCCCGCCGGTGCCTCACGAGAGTCACCTCCCCGTAGCTGCCCCTGCCCACGACCCGCAGGTAGCAGTAGGCGGCCAGGGGCATATTCCCGGCGCCGGCCCAAAGCTGGGATGCGGCGGCAGAGGCGGCCAGGGTCGCGAGCCGCGGCGGGAGACCCCGCTCATGCCCAAGAGGCCGCGGTGCTGGCGGCTGCTGAGACTGTCGGGCCCCAACGCGAGCTCGGAGGCTGGGCCCACAGCGACGCCGCTGCCATAGCGATCCCGGCCAGCGCAGCCCCGCGCATGCTCCCGCGGCCCGGAAGCATCCACCACAGAGCCGAAGCGGCAGGCGGCCAGAGCGGTTCCGCCATCCAGGAGGACCGGCCATAGAGCCCAGGCTCGGACGGCCAGAGCGACTCCGCTGGTCCTGGCGCGCGCACCTTCTGCCTCAGCTCCACCGCCGAGAACTTCCGGGTTGCCGGGAACAATAAAATAATGGAAGCTTCCACGTATTGAGCACGTACTTGATACAAGCGCTCTAAAACATTCGTCATTCATTTTACAAGTAATTTTATTAACCGCCTACCATGGGCCAGACCGACAAAGTCCCTCTCCTCCTGAGGCTCCCATTCTAACCGAGGGTTGACAGACTAGATTCTACAAGTAACATTTGTTATTATCGCACAATGGTTAATGTATGCATCTAGCAATCCATCTTATTTTTTATGCATTTCAAAAGCAACTGAAGATATCAGTACACTTCACCCCTAAAAGCTTCAGCTGGTGCATTAAGAAATGGAAAGAACTCTCATATCCTCCAAACCCCTGCACTGTGGTGACTTGACCAAATTCTGGCACGGTTTTTAACAGCTTAAGGTAGTGTCCGTAGGAGGACCCTTCTTAAAAGACCCGTGTGTGAAAGCCCAAAGGTGCTAAAAGTTTATTTGATCCAACTGATATTTCCCTTCCCTTTCCTAGAGCATTTACCTAAAAGACCTCACAATTGCAAATCCTCCCTATGTCCCTATTAGATAGATACGGTGTGTAACTCTGATTGTCTTTCTCAAGGACCTGAAATCCATCCCTTTGAAATGTTAAGATTTGCCTACATCCAAGAACCAATTTTTGCCCAGTTGGGGGCAATATCGCCCCGCTGAGAATGGGTAATGTTAAAGAACAGAAATTCAACCAAGTAAATTTGAAGATCTGATTGATTTTATTAAGTGATTCATGATTTAGGCATCACCGTGTCTAGCAAGTAGAGATACTCTAAGGAGTTGTTCAAAATGAAAAGTTTTTACTGGAAGGAAGGCAGAGCAAGGAAATTATTACCGAAAAAAAAAAGAAAGAAAAGAAATAACTTTCAGTTTATTACTGAAAGTTTCAGGCCAGGGCATCTTCTTTTTTGTGGGGAAGAGAATGGCAGGGTTTTTAATTGTACAGATCATCTCACTAGTGCTGATCAGGAAATTTCAAATTAGAAGGTCACATTCTTGGGTTTGGTTGAAACTGTAATTAAGTCTTGGTTTGCTGTTGGGGGTAGGTGAGGGGGCATATGACTCCATCTGGGGCTTGTTGTTTCTTTTTTAATAATACTATTGCCCCCAGAAAGTTAATTCATGCTTTTTCCCAGTTAATCCCCATTCCCCTCTTAGAGACAAGTACATTAGCATCCTTAATCCTTACATCAACTCTGTGAAGCTGGTACTATTATCATCCTCATTTTACAGTTAAGGAAATTGAGTCTCTGGGAAGTTAAGAAACTCATGTTAATGGAGAGAATAAACTGGAGTCAGCATTGCTAACAGAGTTCTTTAAAATGGAGCCAGGAGGACATTGAGGACGTTGAGGAAATGGAGCTGATGCGTGTCTTCTGTCTCAAATTCTCAGAATTTTTGCTGAACTCAGCTAAAAGCCAAAGCATCTGCTACATGGTAAAATGGACATAAATGGACTTTCTGCCTAACACTAGCCCTGGCAATCAATCACATATAGATTAGTGTAGCTAAAGCTATCCCAGCAACAATCACATTTTGTTCAAAACCACATATGTAAATGCCCTCTTTCTTCTTTAAAAACTCTGAACTCCTTTGTCTCTCCAGAACTTGTTTTTTATTTTGGTGGAATCTGTGTCTCCTGGCTTGCAATCCCTAAGACCCCAAATAAATGCACATATTTTATTTTGCAGCTTGCAATTTTGTCTATCCTTGGTCAATACTCAAAACAACATTCTGGAAGGCTTATGGCACACTCACTCCTAAAACCCCTATAGTTACTTGGCCCCACATGCCTTCAAGAAAGCTTCCTAGAAAGTGACTCAGATTCCCTAGAGGCCTTTCTTAGTCTTCATCCATCCCACTTCCCCTCAGTAGCCTTTGCCCCTCTGGTGAGTCCTCTCCTTTCTTGGTTTCTAGAACTTTTCTGGTTCTCCTACTCCTCCTGTCCACTCCTGTTCTTTTGAATTCTCATGATTCCCGCAGGTTTGAGGTTCTCCAAGGTTCTGTACTCTGCTCTCTGCTTTTTACCTCTTCCAACTTGCTCTTCTTCAAACCTATCATTCACTCTGCAGACATTCAGTGTGGGCCTGCATGGTGCAAGGCTAGTGCCCTCCCCTGGAAGCGCAAAGTGAACAAGACAGACAAAGTCCTGCCCCTGTAGGGCTTACAGCTGAAGACAGAGGTGATCATTAATCCACGAAGCATGCTAATATGTTATCCTTGCCAACCAAGGTCAGTGCCATGCTGAAAGGTCACCAGGCCCAGCCCGGGCATCCAAGGGAGGTTGTCCCAAGCAATCATTCCTTGAACCGAAGTTTTAAGGAAAACTTTCTTCAGGTGAAGGGAGCACCATATGCTAAGGCTCAATGGACTTATTTTGTGACTTCACCTCCGCAGTTCAGTGTGAACTCAGCACTGGGCCGGCTCTGCCTACCTCAGGACCCCAAGCCCAGCAGTTGACATGGGCCTGGCACACAGCAGGTATGAATGGAGATGAAGTGGGGCTGATGAATGAATGAGTGAAAAAGTACCTGCCTACATAGATTAGAAAAAAGTCTGTGTGGTTGAAGCTGAGAGACCCAGGGCAGGGGGGGCATGGCTGGGTGAGATGGAGGGGTTAGCAGGGACCAGACCACTCAGGACCCGGAAATGTGTAAGACAGGGAAAGGTCTCAAGCAGATCAATGTATGTATGTATGTATTTTTCTTACGATTTTATATATTTCTTTGTCAGAGAAAGAGAGCACAAGCAAGGGGAGTGGCAGGCAGAAGGAGAAACAGGCTTCCCGCTGAGTGGGCAGCCTGACATGGGGCTCGGTCCCAGGATTCTGGGATCACGACCTGAGCCGAAGGCAGACACTTAACCAACTGAGCCACCCGGGTGCCCCCAGATCAACGTTTTTAAATGCTGACTCCAGCTCCCGCCGGAGAGTACTCTGTAGGAGTAGGGTGGAAGTAGGGGGAGCAGCCATGTAGGTGAGAGATGAGGGTGGCTTGGACTCGGTGGCAACAGGGAATTTGCAGAGAAGTGAATGGATTATAAAAATATTTAGAGAGTCAGAGGTGGGTGGTGAGGGGTGGGGAGTCTAGGGGCAGAAGCCATGCAGAATGCCACCCAGCTTTCTGGTGTGGATGCCTGGATGGATGGTGGTGGACACCTTCACTTGGGGTGAGCAACAAGAAGGGAAGACCAGGCTTGGTGGTGGAGTGCAGGAGGGGGAGAGAAAGTCATGAGTTCAGTTTGGACATATCAGATTGAGGGACTCTGAGCAAATCAAGCAGGCAGCTTGCTGTATGGGTGGAACTCAGAGCAGGTCTGAGCTGTCCCATGTCCTAGGTGCCATCTGTTTGCACCAGCAGCACAGCCCCCGCCCTCAGGCCATCAGACGCAATACTCTGCAACCTCACCTTCTTTCTGTCCACCCATCCACCACCTTCCACAACCACAGGGTGAGTCAGCCTCTCCTCTTCATCTGTGACATGGGAGCAGTAACGGTATGCAGCTCTTGGGGGGAGTTGTGAGCAGTACTTGAGGTAGGACACAAAAGACATTGAGAGCTGGCCAGGCACTAGTCACTTTTAGCTCTGACCATACCCACAAGCCACACAAATGTATTTCTCGAACCTTCTATGGACGAAGCTTGGTGTTGGCCATCTTCCAACACTCCAGTCTTGATCTTTCCACGCCCCTGCTCAAATGATCTTTAGTGTTTTCCACCCAGAAGATGGGCTCCTTTCAGACCTCTGTGCCAGGCTGGTCAAACCACTTCCGAGCCTCTTTCGCCACCCTCGTCATCAGGTCCTGCTTCCATGACGCAGACAACTGCACCTTCCCTAAGCATGCTTCACACCTACCCAGCCACCTTCTCTCCCTGTCCTTCCTCCTCCCCCGCCCAAGGGCTGCTCTATTTCCCAGGCACCTCCTCCAAGCGCCTTCCGCTAAGCCCGACGGGAGTGAGTTCAGCCTCTCCCAGATTACTACAGCCTCCTCGTGCCCCTCTTTAGCTTCTGACACTCCTGACACTCACTGGGCTTCTTTTGAGTTCTCTGGCTCCTTTTCCCAATGCATCAGCTCACTGAACACAGCGAGGCACTCGAGTTCATCACTGTGTCCTGGTACCTGGCACCATGCCCAACCCACCAAGGGCTGAGTTGATGCTCGTGCAGGAAATCAACAGAACCTCAAATGCAATTTCATGTTGATCCAACTCATCTTCCACAAAGGCCAGAAAACAGACCAGAGGTCATTCTGGCCTGGGGATGATAAACTTTTTCCCAGAAGCTGTTCTGAGAGACAAAGTCCACGACAAGCAAACAGAGATCAAAGTGGCCTCTGGGCCCCCTCACCCCATCAGGGTCATGGCAACCAGCACATCCCACCCAGGCCCACGGAGTGGATTGATTGGGGCCATGTCTGCCCTGTGTACTGTGGCTTATGGGAGACAGGGAGAGTTTGGGCAGAAAAATGAAGGAACTGAAGGTCCTAAAGGGGTCCCTAGGGTTTTCAACTCTGCTTCTCCTTTCTTCCTAATAATGCAGAGGGTATTTCTGTCATTCCATGATAAGCTTGGGCTTTGGAGTCTGAAAGATCTGGGTTTGGAGACCTGTTCTGTCTCCTGCCATGGGACCAATGTCCCAGGGACATCATGAGGATAAAATGAGGCAGCAAAGGGCTTAGATCAATGCAGGGGGTGCGTACTCAGCCCTCCATTATGAAAACACGGTATTCATCTTTGCCTCCCCTTTACCTGCTAGGCATCCCTGCCCAGGTGGAGGGACGATGAGGTTACTTCTATTCTTTCCAAATCTGGATGCAAAGGTTCAGAGGGATGAAGCGACTGTCCTTAAAGCACACGGGCCACCCGTTATGCAGCCCCAGGACTGGCCAGACGGCCTGTGGCAGAACCGCCACTAGGGTTGGCGCGGCTGGAGACGCGGGCGTGGGCAGACACTTGGTGAGCTGCCCTATCTGCCGCCCCGGCCAGACTGGGACTGCGAGAAGTTCGCTGATACTTAAAGAATTTCGAAAGTAACACCTAACGAACTTCAGAAGTTCACTTTTAACTGTGGCTTCTTGACACATGTCACCATATTACTGGTGTGGCCTGCGCCAGACCCAGGATTAGATGGGCCATCGGGGTCTTCGCCCTTCACGTCAGCTAAGTGCGGCTCCATACAAAGGGGCTCAGTCTGAGTCTTGTCAGGAGTTGACACAGCTGGGAATCCCCCCCGAGGAGAAAGACTTCACTCCTAAATTTTGATTCCCCCCAATTGTAATATTTGCCTTCACCTTGTCTAATGTTTAATCCATGTTTATCCAGCACTTTATTGATTAACAGTCTAAGCGAAGTGACGAGGGAACAGGAGCCTTGAGACTATGGACGGCACCATGGGGCTGCGGGCGCTACTGTGCGTGTACCTGGCCTCCCTCCTCGTCCTGCAGGCCGTGCCCACTCAGGGTTCACCCACAGGCAGGCCCAGAGTCAGCAAGGTATGTGGGTAAACTCTTAGGCCAGAAACAAGCAGCTGGGCCAGAATGCGCCCAGGAGGGACACAAGACCCCAGGGCCCGGGGCCACCCCCACCCACCCTGACCACTGCTGACTGGAGAGGTGGTGTCCAAGCAGCAAGGGGGAGGTGAGATTGAGGGGTAGAGGACACAGACTGTGTCCCACTCCCACCCCTGAGCAGATAAGCTATGGTCCCCTGCACATTCCTGCTCACACTCATCCCGGTTTTGTTTTACAGAAGCGACAGACTGTGGACACAGTGAGTGAGAGTCTCTGCAGAGGGGTCTGTGGTGGGGCCATATTACAGCCTGTTTTCCCCCGTGCTTCAGGGGTAGCCCTTCTAACAGCGCCCTGGGCAGAGGGACTCAATTTCCCAGAAACGGGGGCTTGCACACCCCACTGCACGGTCTCCGACAGAGAGGATAGAATGGGTCTTCCCAGGTGATCTGGTCTGTTCTTTGGGCCCCTGGCCTCTGAGCTGGGTGCCGAGCCCCTACACAACACGGGAGTCTCTTACTGGCTCAGAGACCCCCCCCCCCAGCCACAGCTCCCTCACATCTTGCTCTAGGCCGTCGACGGCGTGACCATCCGGAGTTTGAAAGTCAACTGCAAAGTCACCTCTCGCTTTGCCCACTATGTCATCACCAGCCAAGTGGTCAACAATGCCGACAAAGCCAAGGAAGTAGCCTTCGATGTGGAAATCCCCAAGACGGCCTTCATCAGTGATTTTGCCATGTGCGTGCCCTGCCTGACTCCCACACCCAGAGCTGTCCCTTCATCAGACCCAGCCCCAAGCCATGGCTCCACGTGGCCAGACAGTGCAGACCATCTCCTTCTTTCCGGAAGGGCCGTAGGCCAGCTCTGGCTCAGAAGGGATGAGCAAACCACTTAGGTCTGTTCTGGGCTCCCATCTTGGAGAGCGAAGTGGGGCCTTGGACAGTATGTTTTCAGCATAGGGCCCAAGGAGCGAAGGCTGGCACCTGGGATCTCTTGTTGGATTCTGTGGCTGTGGCTGCCCCCCTCACTGATGTGGGGCCCCTGAACAACTCTGTGGGCAGTGGGAGGTGGCTGGAGATGCCTTCAATGAGCACGCGCCAGGACAGGGCCTTCTCAGGGTCTGGGCTGGGAGCGCCTGTGGCATGAAGGACGTGAGTGGTTGGGGGCAGGGGCACTTCCCCTGAGGGCTGCTTCCTCCCTGTAGCACAGCAGATGGAAACGCATTCATCGGGGACATAAAGGACAAAGTGTCCGCATGGAAACAGTACCGGAAAGCCGCTGTCTCCGGAGAGAATGCCGGCCTTGTCAGGTGAGTTCTGGGCCATGCTGCCTCAGTCTCTGGTGCCGCCCTCCCCAGCCAGGACAGACCTGAGGGCTGCAAGCTGGCCTTGGCTGGGGAACAGCTCCAGGCTAATGGGAAGGGAGCAAACTTCCTGAACCCAAATGCCAGTACAAGTGCACTGGACAGGGCTGAGGCCGACCTGCTTACCTCCCAGACCAGCCTCTGAGAGAAGGGGGTCCTATCCTTGGGCCCTGACCCTGACCCTGACCAGCCAGCTAAGACAAGGGTGAAGGGCCAGGAAACCCGGGAGTAGCATGAATGTAAGAGAAACTAATTCTGAGAGCCATGCTTCAGGTGACAAGGACCCACGCACACTCACCATTTGTCTGTCTCTCGTGGGCGATGGCGGTATGTCCAGGGCCTCGGGGAGGACAATGGAGCAATTCACCATCCACCTCAACATCGGGCCCCGGAGCAAGGCCACGTTCCGGCTGACCTACGAGGAGGTGCTGAAGCGCAGACTCAAGCAGTACGACATTGTCATCAAAGTCAAGCCCAAGCAGCTTGTGCAGCATTTCGAGGTAGATCGCAGGTGACCGTTTGCAAGGGCGCCGCTCGGGAGCAGGGCTCCTGCCTCTCTCTCACTGGGGCTCCGAGCCCAGCTCAGGGCACCCGTGTGCCAGCCCAGGCCTGAGCACACAGCAAGGGGACTGACTCCTTGGGAGGGTTCTAGCGGGCTCTTCCTGGACAGGGAGCTACCAGCCTCTTCCTCCTCTCTGAGCCTTGGCTCACTCATCTGTTAAATGGGGCTTCTTGCATGTCCCAGAGCTGCCACAAGGATCACGAGGGATATTGAACACCCAGGTCATTGGTAGACCAGAAAATCTCGGGCAGCCGAAGGGGCTGTGATTGTCGCTGGCACCTCAGTGGCGGCCAGCTGGAGGGGCCCAGGCATGCACACCTTCATTTGGCCTATATTTTTGGGGTGCCCACCACATGCCAGGCCCTGTGAGGAGGGCTAGGTGGGTACAGCACACAGTGGGTGGCCAGGACACAAGTTGGCTCTTGGCTGAGTCTTGATGGTGGCCTCAATGGGAGCCTGGGGGCTTCAATGATGCAGATCGACGTGGACATCTTTGAGCCTCAGGGGATCAGCAAGCTGGATGCCCAGGCCTCCTTCCTCTCCAAGGAACTGGCAAGCCAACTCATCAAGAAGTCCTTCTCAGGGAAAAAGGTGCGTGGGATGGCTAGGAGTAGTGGCGGGACTTCGGGACTTCTCAGCCTGGCTCAACCCCTCACGAAGTGTCCGGGCTTGGCCTGGGCACCAGGCAGAGGCTGAGGGGTGCCCTAGTGAGGGACAGAGGCATTTTGTGGCTGGTATTCCAGGGAACTTGGTACCCCTGGTTCTCAGAGCAACTTAGCAAAAGCCTGCGTGCCAAGGCTGGGGAAGCGCCCGCGCTGCTTGGCATGGTCTGGGGTGAGCTGCTCACTTGTTTGAGCTTCAGTTTCCTCGTTGCTGTGTCACACCCACAGGAAAGCGTTCAGGGAAATGCAGGGCACACGAAGAAATCTCAGATGGTGTTGCAGTTAGGATCGCAAGCTCCAGGGCTCTAGGGAACAGAGCTCAGTTTGGGAAGGCCTTTGGTCTACCTCACCACTTACCACTTGTCACGCACCTCCCATTTGCGGGAACTCCTGAAGTCTCCTGCTTGCCCCTTCCCCAGGTCCTGGTGGAGTGTGGCATTATGGGTGGGTGATACTCAGCCAGGGCCCAGCTTCCTAACTTGCCCTCAACTAGAACCAGGAACAAACCCTTTAGCTCCCTCCTACCTTTGGTAGTGACACCATCATAATTCATATGAAGGAAATGTTTCTTATAGTTTTGCAGGGGTTCTTTTTTTAAAAAAGTAGGATACCCAGAGTGTTAGCAAACGTGCTTACTTTTACTAGGGGACCGAGGGGTGGGTCTGTGTCTTCCTAACCATCCTTTCCAAGTTTTGGAGGGAGGTTTTGATGAGTGTCTCTTACTTTTATAACAAACACATAAATGAAAAGTAAAAATTTTAAAGTATTTAAGGAAAGAGTGGAAAGTTACAAGACTAGAAAAGTATCGAGTAAAAACCGTCCCTAATTTCCCCAAGCACCAATGCCACGTCGACCCAGACCTTAGCTTCCACCCGGGTCCTTCCTCCCAGCCTCCGCTCTCGGTCTACCAGCGGGAGGTGGGGGGTGGGTCTGTTTCCAGCACAGTGTTGTGGCCTTGCTTTTTTACTCCACGGTTTGAGTTGACCGATGTCTCTTGTTCTCATACTGCTATTATTTTGTACCCAAAGTGGTGACGCTTGTTGTAGAAAAGCCCAGTGATTCCGAAGCATATACACAAAGAAACAGGTCTTCTCTCCTACCACCTTATAGGTGTGTGCTCTCAGAAGCAGGGAGAAGGGCCCTTCAGACTCATTTCTATGCCCTTGCATAACACACACACACACACACACACACACACAAACTTATGTTGTCTTTGCAAACACCCGGACCACAGCCGCACTAAGCCAGTAATGCCTCACACCCTCCTCCTTTCCAGGGTCACGTGCTCTTCCGCCCCACTGTGGGTCAGCAGCAATCCTGCCCCACGTGCTCCACATCCTTGCTGAATGGGGACTTCAAGGTGACCTACGATGTCAATCGAGACCAACTCTGTGACCTCCTGGTAAGCCCGAAGCTTCTGGCCTGAGACTCAGAGGCCAGGCAGGGGTGCTTGTGACAAGGGCCTCACTTGTTCCCTTGTGTTTCAGGTTGCCAATAACCACTTTGCCCACTTCTTTGCACCCCAAAACCTGACGAACCTGAACAAGAACGTGGTTTTTGTGATTGACATTAGCACCTCCATGGAAGGGCAGAAAGTGAAACAGGTCAACTGTGGCTTTAAGCAGTTCTCCCAGCAATAGCTTCTCCAGCCCCAGCCCCCACCCCACGCTGGTGCTGTCCCAGAGTCTGGGTTTGGGGTTTCTGCTCCTGGTCGGAGGCAGGGTGGTTTGACAGGGAATCCCAGCAGTTGGGGGCTCTGGCATCAGCCACGTCCTCACTGTACCACCGTGTCAAGTGGATTCCCTTCTCCTCAGTAGCACAGTGGGTTGCCCGTGGGGTCGTGGGTCTAGCGATGGGGGGTACACTGAACGTGCCAGGGGCAATCATGGCTGTCCCCGGACAGGTGTCTGGCAGCAGGGACAGCCCACTGCCCACAATGCTCTGAGAGCCACAGTTCTGCCAGCAAAGTTTTAGAAACTCTTTCTTGATTCTGCTCTGGTCATTTCTTCTCCCCATGCGGGGTCCTCTTGCCTTCTCTATCCCTCATCCACCCCTGGGGCTCCATAGAGCACTCCTCTCCTGGCACCACCTGGCTGTCCTGTCCATCCCCTCCCATCTGTCCTCTGTGTGCCTCTGTCCTGTGGATCTCTCAAATGGGTATCTGGAGCAGACAGGAGGCACTCTCCCAGGGCCATGTCCCTCCACTGACTGTCCTGTCATTACAGACCAAGGAGGCGCTCCTTAAAATCCTGGGGGACATACGGCCAGGGGATTATTTCGACCTGGTCCTCTTTGGGTCTGAAGTGCAATCCTGGAGGGGCTCGCTGGTGCAGGCGTCCCCCGCCAACCTGCGCGCAGCTCAAGACTTCGTGCGGCGCTTCTTCCTGGCTGGGGGTAAGGGCAGGGGTCTCGAGTCACTCTGGCGTCGCCTCCATCCCCTTGGAAGGAGGGCGTACACCAGCCTCCTTTCCTTCCTTTGCAGCCACAAACCTGAATGGAGGTTTGCTCCGGGGAATTGAGATCTTGAACCAAGCTCAGGGGAGCCTCCCCGAACTCAGCAACCACGCCTCCATTCTCATCATGTTGACAGATGGCGAGCCCACAGAGGGTGAGCACCTCAAGGCCTGTGCTGGGAGGTGGTGATCTCTTTGTTATGGAAGGTGTTCAAGCTGTGCTTTGAAAGCCAACCGCTGGAGATGCCACAGGGGGTGCAGAAAGGCTCCGGGCAAAGTCCAGCCCTGATCTAGACAGAGTTCAGACCATAACGTCTGCGGGAGTTACAAGGCATACTTCTATGCTGAGCTGGGCAGTTGGGGGAGTATCTGTATGACACAGGGTTACGCAGATCCCAGGATGATAGGTGGGATTCCCAGGTTGAGTTTAATGAACTATGTATTCAACACCACCTGCGTGCCAAGCATAGGACTAGGGACCAAGAAGAGATACCGAGAGGACATGATTCTTTTCTGTCCTTGAGGAGCACAGGATCCACTGGGGTGGCAGACCCAGGAGCAGTTGCTCTGTTGAGGGCCCTGAAAGAACAGGGCCACTGGATCAGGGGCGTCTGGCCCAGGCAAGGTCCCAGGAGGCCTCCTGGAGGCGGTGACCCGTGAGCTCAGGCTGGAAGGAGGAGAAGGGAAGCAGGAAGGGATATCTGACAGAGGGAGCAGCTTGGGCAAAGAAAAAAGGTGTGTACAATGGCAGGGCCTGCCTGAGAACAGCAGGCATGTGCCGACTAGGTGGAACAAGGGTGGGAAGGTCGGCAGGGCCCTGCAGGCCATGACAATGACCTACGGGAGGGTTTAGAGCAGAGTCCTGTCTGCTCATGATGGATCCATATAGATGGGCAAGTTCGCGAGGGGCTGTTAGGAGTTATTGTGGTCGCCCACTGAGCCAGCGGGAGACGTTGCCTCACGACGCTGGTGGGGACAGGAGATAGGTGGGGGTCTGACATAGGAGGCCTGGCCCCCAGGGAGTGTGCCCTAAAGCCCCCTTGTGCCCTACATGCCTGTGAGTCGGTATCCCGGCACTGCCTGGGTGTGTGGCTGCAGGGGTGACAGACCGTTCCCAAATCCTCAAGAACGTCCGCAACGCCATCCGGGGCAGGTTCCCGCTCTACAACTTGGGCTTTGGCCACGACGTGGACCTTAACTTCCTGGAGGTCATGTCCATGGAGAACAACGGACGGGCCCAGAGAATTTACGAGGACCATGACGCTACCCAGCAGCTGCAGGTCTCCCCCCACCCCCTTCCCCCACAACCCGCCACCAACGGCAGGCCGTGGGCAGCCCGGCCTTGGCAGCCCATCCACCCAGAGGAGCAGATAAAGCTCTAGAAGGTGGTTTGAATCAGCTGCGTGACCTTAAACCAGTTACTTAACTGCTATGAGCTTGCAATTCCATCTGCAGAGTGGGGGTCCCAACACCCCACTTTGTGAGCGCATTTCCCCATTGGGTGCTCGGGGTGACTC
The DNA here is from genome assembly GCF_002007445.2 of Ailuropoda melanoleuca. Classification (NCBI taxonomy): domain Eukaryota; kingdom Metazoa; phylum Chordata; class Mammalia; order Carnivora; family Ursidae; genus Ailuropoda; species Ailuropoda melanoleuca. Next base: position 20,750,146 of record NC_048221.1, read on the forward strand.
ATCAGCTCTGAGGTTGTGCCCCCCCTCTGCCTGCAGGGTTTCTATGACCAGGTAGCCAACCCGCTCCTGGTGGACGTGGAGCTGCTCTACCCGCCAGACACCGTCTCAGCCCTGACCCAGCACCGTCATAAGCAGTACTACGAAGGCTCAGAGATCATGGTGGCAGGACGCATCGCTGACCACAAACTGAGCAGTTTCAAGGCTGACGTGCTGGCCCGTGGGGTAAACGGTGGGCTATGGAGGGGGGGAGGTCTGGCAGCATGCAGAGGCTCCAAATCCACGCCTATGCTCCTCCCTGCTTCCCCCCACCCCCGTCTCTTTCCTCAGAGGGCTGTCCCCACCCTTGCACCATGCCACCCCCTCCCCATCCCAGGCCTGAACATTCCCGCATGCAGACATCCCCGGGGTGGGCTGCAATGGGACCAAAATGGCCTGATTTGTTGTAGGCCCTTGACCAAAAATGAATCACCTGTTACTCCTTACCTGGTTCCCCGCCAAGGGACGAGAGCGAGAGGCCAGCCTCTTCTTTCTCACCTGACAGCTTTTCCCGAACACTTCTTTGCACCCAGCTTTGTGCCACAGTGCAGCGCGTGTGTGCGTGTGCACGCCGAGGGGGTCGCAGGCGTTTCAGACCCGGACCTGACCGCGGGGTGACGACTCACGCCTTGCGGTGCGGTCAAGGGTTCAGAACCGGGGCTTTGAGTAAGGAAAGCTGAGCTGGGCCCTGGCTCCGCCCTCACCAGCTGGGTGACCTGCAGCGAACAGGTCCGGCTCTCCGGGCCTCAATGTCCCTCTCTGTAGCACAGGGTACCAGCGCACTGGATCTCGGCACCGTGTCGCGCAGTGCCCGTGTGCGGGGCGCCCCCAGCGGGCGAGTCCCAGCTCCTGAGGCTTGGGAGAGAGTAGTGTTTGTGTGGGGGACGTGGTGGGCCTTTAGAGGAGTGGAACAGGGTGGAAATAGCTGGCGGCTTGATGGCAGCCCCCAGAGAGAGTAACTTCGGGGGGGCAGGGCGGCGCAGTGGACGAACCTCAGAGACCGGGCACAGGGGGCCCCTGGGAGCCTGGAGCGCCGGCCAGTGGTGGTGCTCCTCACAGCGCGTGGCCCCTCTCCCCCTCGCGACCCTCAGGAGGGCCAAGAATTCAAGACGACCTGCCTGGTGGACGAGGAGGAGATGAAGAAACTGCTCCAGGAGCGGGGCCACATGCTGGAGAACCACGTTGAACGCCTCTGGGCCTACCTCACCATCCAGGAGCTGCTGGCCAAGCGGTAGGACCTGGGCGGGGGCTTGGACACCGGGGCCTCTGGACCAATGAGGGGAACGGAGAAGGGGTGCTTCTGGGCCTTCGAGGTGGGGAGCAGGTCAGATGCACTGGCCTTCAGCTTCGCACGGGGTTAACATCAACCCGTTAGTCCACAGTGTGGCCGGGCCACGGTTTGTCCATGCCAAGCGGCCAGGCAGGGGGAGGCTACCCTTTCCGTGGGGCTGCCGTGTCCAGACACGCTCGGCTCATCCCCACACCCTGCAGGGCAGTTTCCTGGTTATCTCCATTTCACGGTGAGCACGCCGAGGTGCAGAGATGTTAGACCACTCGCCCAGAATCTCACAGCCGTGCAGTTCTCTGCGTCTCTCTAGGGCACGGTCCCAGCCCTGCCACATCGCCAGGTTTCCCCGTGTGAGGGCTTTAAGTCACGAGGTCCTTGAAGGCAGCCACGGAACAGGGGCACTACAGGTGCCCCACACCTATTTGCTGAATGAGGGAGTGAGTGAACAAATGGGCAGAAAAGGGCCAGGGAGTGCGAGTCTGCTGTTGTCCAGGCTGCAGGACTTGGAGCCCGTGTGTGTCTCTCAGGATGAAGCTGGAGGGGAAGGAGAAGGCCGACTTGACGGCCAAGGCCCTGCAGATGTCGCTGGCCTACCAGTTCGTGACCCCGCTGACGTCCATGACCATCAGGGGCATGGTGGACCAGGACGGCCTGGAGCCCGTCATTGACAAGCCCCCCGAGGGTATGTGTTCTGGAAAGGGCCAGGCTGGGGGTCTAGGGAGGCTTCTGAGGCCAAAAACATCCTGGGCTTTAATTCTCTTCCCCTTCTCTCCCTTCCAGATTCTCTGCCCTTGGGTGAGTTTTTAAATCATGCTGCTTTTCAGCAGCTCGTGGTCCAGCCTCCAGGCACCGGACTCCCTCCTCCACATCCCCCACCCCTTCACCACAAACTGGCTGTTGCCCCCTGTGCGCCTGGGGAGCCCCTGTGTGGCCTACATCCAGGCCTCTGGGCCAGGTGGCCCAGGTGGGGGGTAGGGGGCAAAGAGCCCAGGAAGGCTGGGATCCCAGGAGGAGGGTCGGCCAAGGCCTGATTGGCCTCTGGGCCCAGGGTGCTCTTGGGGAATGAGGCGCGTGCCTCTCAGGTGGGGTGGTGAGGGTGATGCTGTCCTCTGTCGTTGTCCTCTACAGAGATGCTGGGAAACAGAAAGAGTAAGTGGCCGCATCCCGCCGACATACATCTCTACCTCTCTCCTCCCCACGCGCTGTCCCTCAGGCTGTGTGTTCCATCCCAAGCAAAGCCCCTACTTTCCTGAGGAGGAAATGACAGACAGCGGAGGTTTCCTCACTGCCTCTCACTGGGACCCTCAGAACGGCCCCCTGACCGGGCCTGGCATCCCTTCTGCCCCCAGCTCCACCAGGTCCCCATGGAAGGAGACAGACGGGGGGGGGGGTCAGCACACCCAGAGGCATCAGAGGCTCGGGGGCCACTCCTGCTCTGTGGCTTCAGGCCTGTGCCTGGGTGGAGGGGCCTGGGAAGAGGAGCCAGCAGCCCCAGGGGAGCAGGGTGCCATCCTCCTAAATGCCGTTCACTCCCCGCCAGCGTTCATGCTGTCGGCTCTGCAGCCTTCCCCGACTCGATCCAGTTCCAACATCCAGCAGTTGCCAAACCAAGTGACTGGAGGTGAGTCCTGGGGAGGGTCTGAGGGACACCCCTGCCTTGCTTCTGGCTGGCCCCAGCCCACCTGCCCGATGCCCAATCTAATGGACTCCATGCTATGCCCCCAGTGGACACCGATCCCCACTTCCTCATCCACGTGCCCCAGACGAAGGATACTCTGTGCTTCAATATCAATGAGGAGCCCGGTGTGGTCCTCAGCCTGGTACGGGACCTGGACACAGGTACGGGTGACATCACGCCCTCCACCACACGGGGTGGGCCCTGGACTCCCCCATCTTCCATGTGCAGCCGTGGACAGGACAGTGCCGTGGCCTCCACTTCCCACAGCCTCTGTGCCCCAGTCACCCGGCTGGGCTCAGCCTGCCTCCTTCTCTTTCATCTACCTGCCTAGGCCCCAGGTGGCACCTGCTTCATGGACGTGTGACCTGTGCAGGCACACGGGACCCTATGTTTAGAAGGGCCCATGCTCAGTTTAATACTCTGCTCTGGTCGTCTTGAAATTCTTAACATTTTTTTGAACAAGGGGCCCCTCACTTGCATTTTGTACCCAGTTCTGCAAGTTACATAGTGATCCTGCCTCAGCCCCCCGATGGAGCCTCTCAGTCCACCCCCAGCGGTGCTCAGGTGGTAAAATGACTCCCTGTCCGTCTGTGGGCCACTCTCTCTCCCTCCTCCCAGTCCAGTCAGGCCATCTGCAAGGGTTTGCTGAGCACCTCCTCCAGCTTACGGGTGCAGGAGGGACTGAGCCGAAGTCCCTGTTCTTGTGGAGTTTAGCGAAGGGAAACAGGCAAACAAATTCTCAGATGACATGCTGTGTTGGCGTAGTGAGGACAAGGAGGGGGCTTTGGGACCACTCAGGTCACAGGAGGCCTCTGTGACCTGCTCCTGTGTCAGGGATTAGGACCACAGAGAAGGAGCAGACCAAGTCCTATCCTTGGGGTGATAAGACCCAGAATGTCCCAGAAGCAAGGGCTAAGTAGCAGGTAGTTAGTGTGGTGGGAGGAGAGGGGCAAGGAGAGGTGTTGTGTGGCCTCTGCTCCTCCTGAAAGCCCCCCTTGGGAGGTGAGACCCTCCAAGCCAGTGTGGCACGGGTGGAGTGTGGGTGTCTCCCAGGAGGGACGCACGGTGTGAGCCAAGGCAGGCTGGCAGGCATCTAGCCAGAGCTGGCCCTTCCCTGACTCGGATGGCTCCTCACCCTACTGCAGGCTTCTCCGTGAATGGGCAGCTCATTGGCAACAAGGCCAGGAGCCCTGGGCAGCAAGAGGGCACGTATTTCGGGCGGCTGGGGATCTCGAACCCTGCAACGGGCTTTCGGCTGGAAGTGACTCCTCAGAACATAACGCTGAACCCTGGCTCGGGTGGACCCGTGTTCTCCTGGAGGGACCAGGCTTCACTGCGGCAGCACGAGTAACCAGGCTGGCGCCGGGGCCCGGGGCGGGGAGGGGGGGAAGGCAGTGCAGGGGTGGGGAGGGATAAGGCACGAAGCCCTAGAGCCAGCTCAGCTGCCTGAGCTTGCTGGGCCCCAGTCCCCTGAGCCACGTCAGTGAATGACATCCATGTGACCTCCCGCCCATTGCTCTCTGTTCCCGGACCCGTGCTCCCGGCCTGGCTGCCTGCACATCTGGGCTTCCCGGACCCATGCTCCAGGCCTGGCTGCCTGCACACCTGGGCTTCCGCGGTGCCCTTGCCCTGCAGTCCATTCCCATTGCCACCAAACAAAGCTGACTCACCTCCTTGGCCCAGCTCAAAGGCCACCTGTTCCCTGAAACCCACCTCGTCTCTTCTCTGCTAAACTCGAGTTCTCCAGGCTTCTCTTTCAGCTTCTGTCTTAGCATGCCTTGTGTTGTGCTTGTTCCTTCTTCCACTCATTCACTCACCAAACTCTGCCAAGTACCAGAGCTGATGCTCGGCGGCAGAGTTATAGGAAGAAGTGGGCAGAGTCTGCCGTGGAGGACACAGATGAGAGAGTAGCAGTCAAAGAACACAGACTTTGATATTAGACAGGATGGAGTCCAAGTCCTTGCTTTACTGCTTACCAGCTGTGTGACACTGGGCAAATTCCTTACCCTCTCTGAGCCTTGCACGATCCGAGTGAGAAATGAATGATGCAGCTTTTATGGAGGGCTTGGCACAGGGCTTGGCACACTGTAAGCGCCCCCCTCCCCACAATAGCAGCATGTGAGACGGAGCTTGTAGCAGGTAACATACCGCCATCTGGGAGTGAGGGGGTGTGGGAGCTCATGAGAGCTGGAACCAGGAGGACGAGGGCAGCTGAATGGAGAGGGGTGCCATGCAGCTGCACCTGCCCTCACGGCCGCCCGGCCCTGCAGGGTGGTAGTGACCATCAACAGGAAGAGAAACCTGGTGGTGTCTGTGGAGGATGGGGGCACTTTTGAGGTTGTCCTGCACCGGGTGTGGAAGGGGAGTGCCGTCACCCAGGACTTCCTGGGCTTCTATGTGCTGGACAGTCACCGGATGTCGGCGTGGACACATGGGCTGCTGGGTATGACCGGCCTGGCAGGCAGAGCTGGGCGGTGTGCGGCGGCAGCCAGTGGGCTCACCATGGGTCAGACTTGCAGCTGGGCACCGGGGTGGGCCCTCCCCCAACTTGGCCATCGAGGCTCAGAGCTCCAAAGAGGGCTTGTCCTGGCGAGGGTCTTGTTCCTCAGAAAACCTGTGATCAAACACAAGGGGAAACTAAAGCTTAAGTGGGGGTGAGCAAGGGGAGGTCTGAGTAGCAGAAAGCTGCAAACAGACCAGGTCCCTGAGACCTCCTGGGAGGGGTGAGTCATTGGCCACACCACTTCTCCTCATGGCCTTCCTGCAGACACTACTGTCTGTGGGCACCTACCCCTCCGACCCCTCTTCCCCACCAGATTCTTTGGGAATTGGTCCATAAAGGTAGGACATACCACCACCTGCCAATATATCTGCTTCTCTATAGCAGGTGAGTGAAAGGTGGTTTTCAATGCCAAAACGTATCAGACATAGTCACCCCTCAGGAAAAAGCATGCCAGCAGCTCTCTAACCTCCAGTGAGCACCTGCTGAGTACGAGGGCCCCCCAGTGGTAACTGCTTTTGTTACCTTTCCAGGACAATTCTTCCACCCCTTTGATTATAAAGTGTCTGACCCCCACCCAGGCTCCGACCCCACGAAGACAGATGCCACAATGGTGGTGAAGGGCCACCAGCTGACGGTCACCAGGTAGGTGGTCTGCTCTCTCAGTATGTCTGCCCTTGGCGTTCCCATCATTGGTCAGGGATCCAGGTGCTACATGGGGGACTGGGCTTCTGGGGGTGGGGGTGCAGCCCTGCTGGGTCCAAAAGGTAACCCCAGCTTTTTGCACCTCCCCAGGGGCTTGCAAAAAGACTACAGCAAGGACCCCCAGCACGGGGCTGAGGTGACCTGCTGGTTTGTCCACAATAATGGTGCGGGGCTGATTGACGGTGTTTATACTGACTATATCGTCCCTGACATCTTCTGAGCCCCTAGCCAGCACACCTGTCCTTTCTTGAGACCATGGCAGAGGAGGATAGCATCTGACCTGCTTCCCGTGTCACACCTCCCTGGTCAAGCTGATCGACTGTGTCAAATCCCCCATGACTTTCAATAAAGAGAGGCTATGTCCACCCAGGCTGGCTGCTTTTTGGGAGGGATGGTGGCCAGGAGGCAACCCAAGATACTGCCGCTCAGAGGGCTCTGGGGTCACGGCAGACCTGGAGGCCACAAAGGGGCCTATGCCAACTCTGCCCCCACCTCACCCTGTTCACGGCAGCTGCTCGATCCTATGCCCACTGAGCGCCTGGAGTGCCCCCTGCACACAGCTCCCCTCATGGACACTGGCAGCTTCTACAGGCACTGTTCTGTGTCTTCATGGAATTAACTAAATGTATGCTCCCCACAGCCCTAAGGGATACCTGTGTCACGCCCATTTACAGCCAAGGAAACGGAGGTTTGGTGACTTGTCCGAGATCACTCATGAGTGCCAGAGCTGGGATTTGAACCCATGCTGTCTGGTGTCAGCATCTGTGTGCCTAACCCCCCATGTGGATCCTCCCATCAGGCTGGGCAGTGGATCACAGCCTGCTGGGATTTGGTTCTAGCTATTCCAAAGCATCACTTAAAATGCACCTGTGAAAGGAGCATATGAAATCAAAAGGGATCTGGGGTCCCAAAGAAGTCCTGCCGGGAGCTGGATGCTACAGCCGCTGGGCACAGGGCCTCCGGAGGCAGTTCCAGGGCCCTCCCCCTCAGCTCGCCTTTCCAGCTGCGGGTTTGCAATTCCAGCTGTGGGAGCCGGAATAGTTCCCAAAGGCAGAGACGGCCACTCCCCAGAAGCGGTACTTTCGGGGAGCCCATTGCCTCCTCATGCTGAGGCCTGGAATGATCCCTTCAGGGCTCCTTCCCCGGGTTTCCCCTCAGGGCCCATTTCAAGTGCAGTGTCCCAGGGTGCAGCGAGGTGAACCTGTCTGCACCGTGGGGAGCCGCTGGACCTCGGGTGAAGGTTGATGGGCCTCTCCTTTCCAAAGCTTTCTCCTTCTTCTCTGCTGGCTTTCCATCCAGTTCCTACCACAACAGGGACCCATGAGGACCCAGGTCGATCACACAAATGCTGAGCTCCAGGGCTGCCCCAGGCCCAGGGAACACAGGGCCCTCAGTGGCGGGCGGGGGGTGGCCAACAGCGTTGCAGAGACCAGCACCGTCTGGAGCCTCCTGGGCTCCTCAAGGGAGAAGCTGCCAGATGGCTAGTTGCCCGCCCTGAGCAAGGCCTTCCTGAAGAGTGGGAAAGCCGTGAGCCCGAAGAGCTCTTAGAGTCCACCTAATTCTCAACTCGGCATGTGACTCTGGGTCCCTCCAAGTCCCCAGCTGTCCCTCCAGTGTCTGCTGAGCAGCCTCGGAAGTCCTATGTCAAGTTGTCCCTCCCACTAAACTCCAAGTCGTTGGGGGTGAGGAGGCACCTAGAGGAAAGGGCTGAGGAAGCGCCAAAGGCGGCCGCAGGGCCCCGAGGAGCCACTGGGCAATGCTGGTTAGACGACCGTTCTGCCACGGCCCCTGTCAGCCCGTGGTCAGCGACCACGGGCACGGAAAAGCACCACATGAATGAGATATCCTGGGAGCCAGGCACCCGGCGGCCAGGCTGCAAGGCTGGGTGGCAGCTCTGAGAGGGGTCCCCTGTCTGCTCCCAGGGATCGGCAGCGGGGGCGGGTCCCAGTCAGGCCCTGAGATTGGCGCCAGGCGGCAGTGGGGGTGCATAAGGATTCCAGAGGCCTGGGGGGCACAGGCACCCCAGCAAGCCTGCTGCATGGGTAGTGGCCCCCTCCGTGGTTGCTTCATTTGGTCCAATATCGTCTTGTCGACGCAGCCACGCTCCATCATTGCTTCTGAGGCTCCTGCCACTTCCAACCACTAGCCCACTTCTTCCTCGTGGCTTCTGCTGCCTCATGGAGACTTCTTTCTGCCTTCTCGCTCTCTTTTTGCTCCCAGCAGTCAACTCTCTCTGTACCATTCATAGTTGGGTGCGGAGCTTTTAACCAAGGCCACAGGACACCATGAATCAGCTGCCCTGTGCTCGGGCAGCCTCCTCGACAGTATTCAGTGGTGGCCCCGTGGGAGGGTCACTGGGTTACTTTACTCATAAGCACATGTGTATGGCAGGCAGATGGCTGCCACTCTGGAAGGTCTAGGGACTGCCAGGCCCTGGGGTGGCCCAAGAGAGGCCTGAGCTCTGCCTCCGAAGCTCCCATTGTCCCGGTAGCCAGAGCTCCAGCCTGGCTGGAGACTCTTAGGGGAATGCTTCTCCAGGAGGTGGGGGCAGCTGAGCCCCTGGCCGGCCCTTGGAACACAGGGATGAACATGTGACCTGGCCTGGCCGTCCGGGAGCTGAGTCCAGACGGACGATCAGACCCAAACAAGCAAACCTCTGCAGAAAGTAATGACGGCGCAGGCCCTCAGGGACTGGGAGCCTGGTGCAGGGCTGTCAGCTAGAGGACAGCTAGGGGTCAGCTAGGGGACAAAACAGGAAGGCTTCTGGAGGCAGGACATAGGGCTGGCAGGAAGAGAGGTGTGAGGTGCCGAGAAGGGGAGGGCATGCCAGTGGGAAAAGAGTAAGTTCGGAAAAGCAAGCTGGAGCCAGATCACAGAGCGGGCTGGAGCGTAGGACCAGGCCTTTGTCCTTTCCCTGGGGCCGTGACAACCCAAGAAGGGACATGAGCAAGGGGTGCGGCCATGGAGGTCGGAGCCTCAGGGTGACGGGCCTGGGTTTATGCCCCGGCTGCCTGGAGAGGGCTGGGGGGCTTCTGTCCAGGAGGCCATCCCCGAGGCCTTGGCAGTGGTGCAGGTAACAGGCAGCAGTACCAAGATGCCATTGGCTTTCGGTGTGACCTCGCACCCTGTGAGCCCGCACCCAGGGAGCCCCGGGCCCATGGGCCAACACACAGCGCCTGCTTTCCCTGGGGGCCTTCATGTCCCAACACTGTTGACTGCTGACCGTTGACAATCCCCATGGGCCCCTTGGGTACAGGCAGATCCAGGACCTGTTACTTCACCCACGCCCCAGCTTCCCGGGGAGCCCCCCACCTCCCGCTCTTCCCGTCCTACACTGCAGGTCAATGACCCCACTTGGAAAACACCAGGCTCACCATATAAGGAGCGCAGGCCAGGCCTGTGTGCTCAGCGATGGCATCTGCGTGGTGGCCCTGCCTCATCTTGGCCCTGCTCTCTGGCTTGGCGGCCTCTGGCTTCCTGAGAAGCCCCTCCCGGCCACTGGGGGTAAGTCTGCCCCGTCTTTGCCATCCGAGCCTGTCACATGGACAGAAGCAACAGGATGGACCGTCCTCTATGCGTAGAGAGGAGGAGGCAGGAGGCTAGGCAATGAGCTGCAGGGCTGGGTGTTGGGCTCTTAAATCTCCCTTGGCCTCTGTTTCCCCACCTGTCAAATGCGCGAGCACCATAAAGTGCTCACCTCACTGAGGGGCTGTGCAGATCCACACCCGAGACTGGAGTGCAGAGGACTCCAGGAAGGGCTAAGCTGAGCCTTGTGGGGTGCAGCGGTGGTGGGGGTGGTCTGGGGGGAGACCTCAGGGGCTTGGGGTTCAGGGAAAGGCAAGGTGAGTCAGGGTATGTGGGGCAGGGAGAGAGCTGGTTTGGTTCTCCCAGCCCTGCTCCCCTGGGAAACCTGGAGACCTGCCCTATCCAGGCCCCAGTTTCCCCATCTACTCGGAGCCCTTCCTACCCTGAAGTGGCTCTGGGAGGGTCCTATGTCCAGAGGCCCCTCAAGGGGTATGTGTGGGGGGGAATCACTGCTGAACCCTGGCCTCAGTCCAGAGCTTGCTCCCAGGCCATCGCGGCCTTGGCCTGATTCCCGTGTTTGTCTTTGCTTTTGCAGAAACGGAGCCTCCCGGAAGGGGTGAGAACTTTCACCAGGCATGGGGTGGGGTATGGCAGGGCGGAATGGAGCTGGTTGCCCAATAGCAGAAGGGGTGGGCCATAATGAAAGATCCCTCCCAGTTGGCAAACAGCTCCCAGCTCCCTGCCCTGGCAGACCCCATGGACTCAAGAGCCCTGGGAAAAAGTGCCACAGAAGAATGCTCTCGGACCTCTCAGGAAGCAGCACAGGACCGCTCTTCCACCAGCCCTGCCTCCCGTAAACACGCACCCAGCCCTTGCTGGTACCAGCCCCTGTGCGCAGGGCTGGAAACACACATCCTCATGAAGGCTCTTCATATCTTGCTCGACCCAGATATCTCCCTAGACCTTTCCTCAGTCCACCACCCCCACTGGAGAGAAGGTGTTGGGGACATGAAGGCCCTCTCCTCACCATCCCCTTGGCACAGGAAATAAGTGCCTGTCTGGGGACAAAATCAAGCAGTTACCAAAGGAGAGGAAGAGGGCCAGGGTGCGTGTGAACGTGATTTCTTTCCACGTGGAGGTAAGCAGGAAGAGCTAGGACAGGTGCTCCAGGGCCAGAGACGTGGTGTGGCTGGAGCACAGATGATCAGAGCAGTAGGACCTGCCTGGAGGACCTTGGAGCCATGGGGATGACTGTCCTGAGGGTGATGGGGAGCACAAGAGGGTTTAAGAGGGAGACAGACAGGGTCAGACTTGGATTTTTATAAGCCCTCCCCCAGCTACAGTAGCTGCACGTACACAGATCCAGGCAAGGAGGTAGAGCAGGTGGCCCTCCCACTCCCTGTCCCCCTCCTCCCTCTTTCCCGTCCCCCTTTCCCTCTGCCTCCCCCTCCACTTGGCACCAACACATGCAGTACCACCCAGCATGAAGTTCCTTCTCACGGGGCAAAACCCCTCCCTGAGTGGCTTCTCGGTGCTGAGCTCCAAGGCAGGCTGAGCTAAGGAGCGTGTGGGGCCAGGGAACAAGGAGAGACAAAGGCTGAATCAGAGGCCTGATTCAGGCCCCTGCCCGCCAAGGAACCCCTGGTCTCCGAGGGGGAGAGAGGTGTTCAGAAAGGCCAGAGCATTCCAGAATCAGGGTAGCCAACTGAATGTGAAGACAGAGGATGCCGCCCAGGCTTCAGACACGGTGACTGGGAAACTGGAGGGGCCACTTGCCAGGCAGGGGCTCTGGGCTCTGCAGCGGGAGCCTGGAAGGAGCAGGCAAGTTGAAGGCCTGGTTTCCCAGGGGCCGATCACTGTCCCCTCCCGCAGGTCGTCAATGGGATCGAGGTCTACAGTACCAAGATCAGCTGCAAGGTGACCTCCCGCTTTGCTCACAATGTTGTCACCACCAGAGCCGTCAACCGCGCAGACACCGCCAAGGAGGTGTCCTTTGATGTGGAGCTGCCCAAGACGGCCTTCATCACCAACTTCACCTTGTGGGTGTCACCATGGCTGCTGGCTCCAGGCCAGGGGTGGGGGGACCTGGCTCAGCATGAGCCCCCAACTCTCCTTCCTTGCAGGACCATCGACGGTGTTACCTACCCCGGGAATGTCAAGGAGAAGGAAGTCGCCAAGAAACAGTATGAAAAGGCTGTGTCCCAGGGCAAGACAGCCGGCTTGGTCAAGTAAGTGGGGTCCCCCCGGCTTTGGGAAGAATGTGTGGGCTGCAGGGGCTCTCAGAGATGCAGACGACAACAGCCAATGTTGTTAGTACTGCTCTTATTCCATGATTATAGCAAAATGTGCCCATGATCCTTCCGGCGTTATCCCACTTTGAAGTGGAGGCAAGCAAGGCTCGGAGAGGGGAGGGGGTCTCCCACGGGGCTGGACCTGAGCCCACAGCCCAGGAAGGGCGGGCTGGCGCAGGTCTGCAGGGTGGTCTCGCGCCCCATTCAGGGCCTCCGGGAGGAAGCTGGAGAAATTCACAGTCTCCGTCAATGTGGCTGCGGGCAGCAAGGTCACCTTCGAGCTCACCTACGAGGAGCTGCTGAAGAGGCACAAGGGCAAATACGAGATGTACCTTAAAGTCCAGCCCAAGCAACTGGTCAAGCACTTTGAGGTAATCAACCACCCCTGCAGCTCCTGTGCAGGGGTGAAAGTGCAGGGGTGAGGGCGGGGGCCGGGGGCAGGGTGTTGCCGGGAAGGGTCCCGGGGCAGAGCCCAGAGCAGGGCTGAGAACGCAGAGGTCCAGCCCCACCGTGGCTGAGGAGCGTCCGAGCTGGACGTCGTAGGAAACGCTTAGTGGTGGGATGCGGGGCATTAGATGGCAGGTGGTGGGAGCGCCTTGGGGTCACCGACCTGTCTCCGAGCCTTTGAGGTCATTTTCTTGGTGGGAGACACCAGGCTTAGCCAGCGGGAGTCATCTGGAGGCTGTCCCTGCACCCTCGCTTACCCTCTCCATCCCCTTGGCGTTGTCCTGGAAGCTGGCCTCTGCACTGTCGCCCAGCGACCCCTCCCTGCTCTTGCCCATTCCAGATCGAGGCAGACATCTACGAGCCCCAGGGCATCAGCACGCTGGATGCTGAGGCCTCGTTCATCACCAACGACTTCCTGGGCAGCGCCCTCACCAAGTCCTTCTCAGGGAAAAAGGTGGTGTTCTCAGGCCTGGGGCAGAGCAAGGGCAGAAACCCAGACACTAAAGGGACAAGTGTGAGCCCCGGGGCTTGACTGAGAAGGGGGTGGAAGTACCCACAGCCATCCTTTCTCCCTGGTCACCCAGCTCAGGAGGGAGGGTGCTGGAGGCGAGGCTAGTGCGTCTGAGGATCTGGGGTCCCAGCTGCCCTGGGGCGGACAGGGCAACCATTTCTAAGGCCTGGTCTCATTCTACCTTGGGACGTGGGCAGGGCAGGTTATTGTCCATTTTACAGATAAGGACACTGAGGCCAGAGGGAGTCATTGAGATCTGCCGACTCCATGCTGAGGGGTGACAGATGAAAGGGAATCTCTTGGTGCTAATGGTTAGCCCCGGGTCCCAAGGCTGCCAGCCGTCCCAGGGGCCTTGCTCGTCACGCGCAGTGAATGAATAAATGTTCCATGAAGAGCAAACCTTAGTTGTTTGGGAATTCCCGGTCAGAGCCCAAGGAGCACCCGCTCAGAAGGCCGGCGGCTTCTGCAGGGCAGTGTGCTTGCCCTGGGCCCCCCGTCCTCTCCCTGAGTGCTCAGGAAGGCCAGGGCATGCCGGACAGCAGCTGCCCTGCCAAGGCGCCACCTGCGGGCTCCTCTGGTGGGGCTTTGTCTCCCTCCCGAGGGCCCGGCACAGTCGACAGGCCCCGACCCAGCTGAGCGAGGCCATCCGTCGCCTCCTCCAGGGCCGCGTGTCCTTCAAGCCCAGCATGGACCAACAGCGCTCGTGCCCAACTTGTACAGACTCCCTCCTCCACGGGGATTTCATCATCACCTACGACGTGAACAGGGAGTCTCCGGCCAACGTGCAGGTACGTGCCCGGTGGCTCTGCTGGGCTGCTGGATCCTCCGTTGCCCCGATGCGGTGGGGGCTGGTGTAGGAGGGGCCGCGGCTGTTTGGGGATGACAGGCCATCCAGAGCCTTCGTGTGGCACCCCATGGTGGGTGGGAAAGAACAGCCGTTTTCTGGAGCTGGGAAATGTCTGGCTTCTATTTGCAGGAGTCGCCAAAGGCACTTGCCTCCAGTCTCTCTTTCCCCTTCTCAGATAGTCAACGGCTACTTTGTGCATTTCTTTGCACCTCAAGGCCTCCCAGTGGTGCCCAAGAGCGTGGTCTTCGTGATTGACGTCAGCGGCTCCATGCACGGTCGGAAAATGGAGCAGGTAATCTCCTCACTGCAGGTGGAGGGGAGGGGTGGGAGGGAGACAGATTTCTTTGTAAGCGGACAAAACTGACTTCCCGTGAAAGAGGAAGAAGGGGGACAGGATTAAAAAAAAAAAAGGGCACAGAGCAGCCGCCCCCTTTTGTTGTGGAAAGCAGAGGCCCCAGCAGCCCCTGGGAGGACAGACAGCGGGTGGTCTGCTGCCCCCTCCCAGCCTCTCGTCTGCTGATCTGTCTCCTTCCCAGACGAAGGATGCCCTCCTCAAGATCCTGGATGATATGAAAGAGGAGGACTACCTGAATATCATTCTGTTTAGTGGGGATGTGACCATCTGGAGAGACAGTTTAGTTCAAGCCACTCCCGAGAACATCCAGGAGGCCAGGACATTTGTGAAGAATATTCATGATCAAGGAAGTAAGAACAGAGGGCAGAGCAGACGCATGCCACCACTGCCCTTGGCCTGAGCAGTCCGCCGTCCTCGTGCCTTAGGGCAGAGACTCTGCTGGTCCAAGCCTGGCAGACCCTAGCTGGGGGCAGCGGTGGGGTTGGGAGAGGTCTCAGGCTTGATATTGGGGTGTCTTCTTTGTGGGCTTGGGGAACCCACTCCTCCTTTCTCTAACCCGTGATGCTGGCGCCCCGCTAATCCCAGCAAGCTAATGCCATAGAAAGCCCTCATCCTGGGCTGTTTCTTAGAAAGAATGACAAGTGACATCAATACGGCTCCCCTCTCCTCCCAGGGAGCGGGCCTGGCGGTCCATCTGGCAGTTTTCCAAACTGCTTTTATAACCACCTTCTGGCAGCACCATGAGGCTGGTCCTTTTGTCCCCATTGAAAGAGTAAGTCATTCATCCACTACTCACTCAGTGTCTACTGAGTACCACCGTGCGTTGGCCAATGGGGTTCTTAGGCCCAAGAGCAGGGCCTGCTGTCCCGACCTCCTCCAGCCCGGTACCCTGAAGATACCCTCTCACGGTGCTGTCTCTCTGTCTGGTGCCAGTGACCAACATCAACGATGGGCTGATGAGGGCCATCAACATGCTGAACAAGGCCCGGGAGGAACACAGAGTCCCAGAGAGGAGCACCTCCATCGTCATCATGCTGACCGACGGGGATGCCAACGTTGGTGAGGCAGGCGGCTGTGGCTCCCCTGGCCGCCTCTCTGGAGCCGGCGTGCTGCGAGATCGCGGGTGGCTCTCCCAATGACCTGTGAGCCCTTCAAGGGCAGGGCCCTGGCTCCCCCTGCTGAGGACTACCCCCTGCGCCCACACGGGCTCGGGGCCCTGACCCCACCCTGTCTGCGTGTGCAGGCATCCGTTATCTCCAGAGATACCCAGCTCATTGCCATGCTGTGGCCGGAGTGTGAACACCCCTTTCTCCTGCAGGGGAAAGCAGACCCGAAAAAATCCAAGAGAATGTACGCAACGCCATTGGGGGCAAGTTCCCCTTGTATAACCTGGGCTTTGGCAACAATCTGAATTATAACTTCCTGGAGAGCATGGCTCTGGAGAACCACGGGCTGGCCCGGCGCATTTATGAGGATTCTGATGCCAACCTGCAGTTGCAGGTATGCCTCATCTTGCACACCTCCGGGAACGGGGAGCTCATTACCTCCTCAGGCAGCTGTTCCACCAAGTGACACATTCACTTGTTAGAAAGAGCCCCCTCTTGGGCTCGCATGGACCTCTAGCAACCTCTTAGCCATCCATGGTGGTTGATTTGTCCTCGGGCTACGCAGAACAGACCTGCTTCCTCTGCGGGATAGCCGGACCAAACACAGGGTCGAATGTGAATTTCTGATAAGCAGTGAACAATTCTTTAGCGTAAGCGTGCCCTCAGTGTGGCCTGGCACGCTGTGTCCATTTGCTCAGCTGCTGTAACAAGGCCACATGCTGGGGGGCTCCCATCACAGAAACTGACCACCTCGCCGTTCTGGAAGCTACAAGTCCGAGACCCAGATGTGGGCAGGGCTGCTTCCTTCTGAGGGCTGTGAAGGCAGTGTCTATTCCAGGCATCTCTCCCTGGCTTCTAGATGGCCACCTTCTCCCTGTCTCTCCACGTCATCTGCCCTGTGTGCATGTCTGTCTCTGGGTCCAAATTGTTCCCTTTTCAGAAGGACACCAGATGTATTGATTGGGACCCACCCCAAAGGCCTCATTTTTTTTTCCTACACTCTGTCAAGTATATATTTTTTACTATTCTGTTCAGTTGGCCAACATAGAGTCCATCTTTAGTTTTTGATGTAGTGATCAATGCTTCATTAGTTGCGTGTAACACGCAGTGTTCATCACCACCTGTACCCTCCTTAATGCCCATCACCCGGCTACCCATCCCCCCACTCACCTCCCTTCCGTAACTCTCAGTTTGTTTCCCGGGGTCCATAGTCTCTCATGGTTCATCTCCCTCTCTGATTTCCTCCCCTTCGTTTTTCCCTTCCTTCTCCTAATGTCCTCCATGCTATTCCTTATGTTCCACCTTCGAGTGAAGCCATCTGACAGTTGTCTTTCTCTGCTTGACGTATTTCACTTAGCAGAATCCCCTCCAGTTCCCTCCAGGTCAATGCAAGTGGTCGGTATTCATCCTTTCTGATGGCTGAGCAATATTCCATTGTATATGTGAACCACATCTTCTTAATCCATTCGTCTGTTCAAGGGCATCTCGGCTCCTTGCACAGTTTGGCTGTTGTGGACGTTGTTGCTATGAACACTGGGGTCCGGGTGCCCCATCTTTATACTACATCAAAGACATAGAATTCAAGTTTCAACTTAAGGCCTCATGTTAACTTGATTACATCTGTAACCACCCTAATCCCCCACAAAATCACATCTTGAGATCCTGGGGGAAGGATCTTAACATATGGACTTTGGGGGTATGCAGTTCATCCCCTAACAGACATACGTATACTAAGGCTGAATTTGTTGTTTGCCTGACGTTCGAATTCAACAGCACGTCCTGTGTTTTCATTTGCTAAGCCTGCCAACCCCAGCCCTCCCCGGGGCAGGTGACGGTGCCCGCACCTCTGCAGTGGACCCCCTACACCTTTGCCTCATCTCTCTTGATCCTGTGCTCACGCCCCATGTCACCTCCTCTGGTCAGCCTCCCCTCTTTTCCTTTTCTCTTTCTTATTTTCATTCCAACAAACATTTCTCAAGCACTTTTTATGTGCCAAGAACTCTGTGCTTACCTTTCTGTTCTTCCCAGGCTCTACCTGGTGGGTGGGGGTGGGGGTGTCAGGGAAGCTCCCACAAACTGAAGGGCACACACAGGGCCACAAGGAAGTGGAGATCAGGAGCCAGGACCCGCCCCGCCTGGGGGACTCGACGCCTGGGAAGGCAGCAGGGGGCACATGCCCTCCCCGTCCCCTCCACGTCTGCCCCGTGACCTGAGATGACCAGGTCCCCCTTCTGGACTCCAGGGCTTCTATGAGGAGGTGGCTAACCCACTGCTGACAGGCGTGGAGGTGGAGTACCCCGAGAACGCTATCCAGGACCTCACCCAGAACGCTTACCAGCACTTCTACGATGGCTCTGAGATCGTGGTGGCTGGCCGCCTGCTGGACGAGGACATGAACAACTTTAAGGCGGATGTAAAGGGCCACGGGGTGAGCTGGGCCAGGGCTGGAATGTGCGCTGTGGACAGGGGATCGGCACCAACGGGACTCTGGCCTCCTGGCTGACGGTCCCACAGTGGTGGCCCTCGAACCGGGCCCACCTAGTCCAGGCCTCCAGCCCTCAAGCCTCTGGCCTCCTCTCACCCCCACCTCAGGCCACCAGTGATCTGACCTTCACAGAAGAGGTGGACATGAAGGAAATGGAAAAGGCTCTGAAGGAGCAGGACTACATTTTCGGGAACTACATCGAGCGGCTCTGGGCCTACCTCACCATAGAGCAGCTGCTGGAGAAACGGTGATCCTGGCGACCCCTCCCATAGCCAGGCCCCACACCCGGGACTCTGGCACTGCCCCACCACCTACCGGGGCTTGCCCCTGTGCTGGCTATGCTCTGGGGGAGCCCAAGAGGAAGAAGACTCAGCCACGCCCAGGATGTGCCCCTCCACGTGCGCTCCCAGCCGCCCTCCCCTCTTTTCAGCCCAGCCCCCATGGAAGGGTGTTCCAGGAGCAGAGCCCAGCCTGACATCTGGGACTCAAGTAGCAGCCTGGGAGCACCTTGAGAGCAGGGGCGGCCCTCAGCACCCTGTAGCCCACACCCGGCATGGGCTGAACACAACTGAAGGCTGGGGACCCTTGCCCTCAGCCTCCGGAAGGCAGAGCTCAGGCCCATTTGAGAGTGCTGTGCCAGCCCTCCTTCCGGTGGGATAAGCCTATAAAGTCCCTGGAGCAGGGGCTGGCACATGCTCCATGCTCAGCACACGGACACTGTCATGAGTCATTGTTGTGACGCCATTTCAAGCCCCTTATATCTTACAGTGGGGAAACTGAGGCCCAGCCTCAGGCAGTCTGTCCGTCTGTCCCAGGGAGCGGGTGAACCAGTCTCTTCTGAGCCTTAGTGGGTTCTACCCTGGGGAAGGGCAGGCCTGGGCCACCTCCGGGGCTCTTGGCCTCCTTCCGGGGGTCAGAACAGAGGAGGCCAGGCAGGGAACTGTTCTCCGGCTGACACCCCTGCCCGTCCTACAGCAAGAATGCCCATGGGGAGGAGAAGGAGAACCTCACAGCCCAGGCCCTGGACCTGTCCCTCAAGTACCACTTTGTGACTCCACTGACCTCCATGGTGGTGACCAAGCCTGAGGACAATGAGGACCAGACAGCCATCGCTGATAAGCCTGGAGAAGGTGGGCATGGAGAGTGGAGGCCAGAACTCGAAGGCCTTCCAGACCTCAGGCCTTGGGTGCCCAGAAGAGGACTGAGCAAGGCTGGCGAGACCCAGACTTGCTAAAGAGGGGGAGGTCCAGGGAGCATAGAAGGAAATCTGGCCGAGGGTTGTGGAGGGAGTGAACCATCAGCATGGACAGTGGGGTGGGGGCGAATAGGAGCCTCTGGGTCTCTAAAGGGATATGAGTCAAGGGACACCTTGCCCGGGGTCATTTCAAGGAAAGGGACTTTGGCTGCAGCTCGCAAGTGCTCAGTTAGGCAGGAAGAAGCACTTCCAGCTTGAAAGTTAGGCCCAGAGCATGAGCCTGGGGACTGTGAGAGGAAAAGGCTTGGAGCGCTGGAGGCTGGACCAGGCCTGCTCAACCAGACTCCAAGAGGGGACTCCTAAGTGTCCCTGCACCTGGGCGTGGGGAGTGGGGGGTTGGCAGAGGGAGGCACAGGAGGCAAAGAGCTAGTCCAGGCCCTGGCCTCTAGGAGCTCCTGGCCCCAGGGCATATGCCGTCGCGGGGGCGGGTGGGGAGGCGTTTTTTGCGGGGAGGCCCACAGCCTGGGGCCGGGCGCACAGGTAGCAAGTTGGCAGTAGTGGCGTCGACACCGGGAGTCCGGGGACCCTAACACATTTCTCCTCCTCCTCCCTTGCAGGGCCTGTGGACACAGAAGGTGAGCTCCAGCCAGCAGTTGGGCGGGTGTCCCAGGAAGGGGACAAGAGAGAAGCAAGGACGCCTTTCCAAGTGCCCAGCCCAGGGAGGGGTCCTTAGCACACCTGCACTCAGGTCCCAGTGCTGCTGCCAACTCATGAGCCACCTCGGTCTGGGCTCTGCCCTCTCTGAGCCCATCAGGTCCTTGCCGATTGTTTGGAGGTGGCTTCCCTGACTAAGGAGGGACAATCAGCATGAGAGCCTTCTGTGACCTGCAAAGTTTAACAAATTCTCACATCAGGCACTGACACTCCATGAATTCCACAGAGACCCCCTAAAGGAGTCCTCTCGTGGTTCCCATTTTATAGTGAGGAAACTGAGGCATAGAGACGCTAAGTCTATCTGCTGGAGGACTTAGGCAGCAGGTGGCCAAGCTGGGACTTCAGCCCAGGCCCCTCATTGGCATTCATAGCACTCTATGCCTCTCTTGTTATCAAATCGCATCCTCGCCCCCAGTAAGCCCCCTCACCCACCGGGCATGGCCTCCCAGCCCCCAGCTGCCTGCTCCGCCACCATCGACAGACGGTGCAATCTGAGCAGCACATCTGGCCTGGCTCCCTGCTCTCCCCTCAGCACGGGGCCGTCCGATGCAGTCACTGGTGTACACATGTGTGCGCATGAGTGTATGTGGGGGTGTTCCACCACCAAGGATAACAGACAGCTGTGAGCTTCTGGGAGAAGGAGTTCAAGGATGTGGGATGGTGTCTGCTGTGAACATCATTCACGACAGAGAAGCAGACGATCTCGTGACTTCCACTGTAGCCCCATCACAATGCCCTGCCCGTGGCATAGAAATTACAGCCATATTACCACCCATCCTCGAAAGGCGTTCCCTGGGCATGCTCCCATTTCTAAAGTCTAAATGAGGAGTCACATCCCAATCCTCCATCTGTCAGGGTTGGGGCTCCACTGGAGACTGGTGGCCCCTGGACAGGCAGAAGGCATGGGGCTGGGGGAGAGGGAACCCGCAGACCCCGCTCACGACTGCCCTTTGGCTTCTTTTCTCAGCGGCACGCTCCATGGCTTACCTGAGTGAGTATAGGCCAGGGGCCACAGCCCCCCCTGCCCAGAGGGCACTGCCCAGAGACTGGCCCTGTACCGCATTTCCTTCTGGAGTCTTCCCGAGTCAGCTCTGGAACAGGCAGATGGTTGGGGTCCTGAGGTGATGGGGGGTGGTTTGAGACCCTGGGGAAGCAGGAAGGGGAGGGGCATGAACCAAACTCTGGCTGGGGGTCCTGGCACCTCCCCTGGCCTGCTTGTTTAGCTCAGCCTCTCTCCCTCTGTGTCCACAGCCAGCTACCAGCCTCCTCAGACGCCCTACTACTACGGTGAGTGCCCCCCGCTCCTCCTGGGATGAGACCCAGGCCCCAGGGCCCAGTGCCTCATACCTGTTAGGAGTCTACCCACTGGGTCCAAGAGCGGAGGGGAAGCTCCCTTTGGAACCGTGATCCAGCCCTTTCTCTGATGTGCCTTCAGTGGATGGGGACCCCCACTTCATCATCCAAGTCCCGCAGAAAGACGATGCCATCTGCTTTAACATCGATGAGGATCCAGGCACAGTGCTGCGCCTCATTCTGGACCCCGTCACAGGTGGGGGCTGTGGGCTGGGGCTGGGCCACCTCCTCACTCTGCCCATAAGGCAACGTCTTTGTGTGTAGCTTACACCCTGAGGAGGCTGTCCAGAGCCATAGGCTCACCTAGGCCCCAGGACCCGGTGGTGCTGGAGAGATGGTGAGGGGGGAGGGTGGCTCGGGTACAGCTGTGTCTGGGAGATAGTTTTTCCCTGGTCCAGAAAGGGGGCAGGTCTGCAGCGTGGGCCCTCGGCCGCCAGCGTGACCCAGGAGTGTCTAGGACCAGAGAGGGTTGGCTCTGCAGTCCTGGCCTTGCTTCGGGGACCCCACACTGCTCCCCCGCAGCAAGCCTGGCTGGAGGAGAAGGCGCATCCTAAAGACCAACCTGGACTCAGAAGGTCTCACCGGCCCCTCACTGCCCCATCCCTCGGGCAGGCCTCACAGTTAACGGGCAGATCATTGGCGAGAAGGGAGGCATCTCTGACTCCAAGACCAGAAAGACTTACTTTGGCAAACTGGGCATTGCCAACGCTCACATGGACTTCCGGATGGAGGTGACACCAGACAAGATCATTCTGTGGAACGGAGCCGCACAGAGCACCTTGGGCTGGCTGGACACGGTCACAGTCACACAGGATGGGTAAGCCCCGCTACCGGGTCTCTGAGGAGCACTTCGGGCCCAGGCCTGAGCGGCCTTTGAGGGATGGGGACACATCAGGACAGAAGACCCCCAGGGTCACGGGGGAGACCGGTGGCCTGAGTTCAGCCCCCGCCCAGGCAAGGGTGACCACGCAGCCCCAACCAGAGTTGCCGGCTGGCCGGTTCACAGGACTGATCTGCAGGGAAGGGCTGCACAGACACGTCCCCATTTTCACCTTCTCTGGCCGAACTTGTTAACTAGAACCTTCTCAAACTGCTCAGCCTCTCCTGTGTCCCCAAGTTGCCCGCAGCCTAGTGGGTAGGGCAGGGCTGTTACTCCCAAGGAAGCTGTGAGAGGGACAGAACCTACCCCAGGTCACACAGGAAGCCCGGGGCTGAGCTGAGGCTCGATCCCAGGTCTCCAGACTCCCAGGACGACCCAGTTTCTGCTTACGGGGCAACAAGGATCCACCCAGTAGAGTGCAGAGTCAACACGCATGAGGCATCTTCTAACACTTCTGAGATAGTTTCCAGGGTCTGTGTGCTCTTAGGTGCTATGCATGGAGAAGGGCCTCCTGAGATGCCCTGGATTCGGATGCCTGGTATCATGGCCGCCACCGGGTCCCACCTGCTGACCTCCTCTTCTCTCCTAGGCTGTCTGTGACCATCAACAGGAAGAAGAATATGGTGGTCTCCTTTGGAGATGGGGTTACGTTTGTGGTCGTCCTGCACCAGGTGTGGAAGAAGCACCCTGTCCACCAGGACTATCTGGGCTTCTATGTGGTGGACAGTCACCGGATGTCGGCACAGACACATGGGCTGCTGGGTATGGAATGTTCGAGCTTCAGATTGGTCGGGGACACATGGCAGAGGGGAAAAGCCACATGACAGATTGTCCCAGTCACGCCAGGCCCAGCACACAACACCCAGTCAGCCTTTGCATCAATGCCGGCAAGCCAGTGGCCGTGTAACCGCTGCTGATGGCCGGGGCTTTTACCCTGCAGGTGACAGTATGAATGTTTTTTGCTCCCAGGACAATTCTTCCATCCCTTTGAATTTGAAGTGTCTGACATCCATCCAGGCTCTGACCCCACAAAGCCAGACGCCACCATGGTGGTGAAGAACCATCGGCTGACGGTCACCAGGTGAGGGGACTCCTCTGACATGCTCACCATGCCCAGTAACAAGACGGCAGAAGAGAGCCCTCTCTGCCCACACACATTGGCCCAGCAGGCTCTTGTCTCCTGTGGGGCACCTACCTTTCCCTCCAGGGTCCTGGCCCCCTCTAGGCCCCTCCTACTCAGGAAAAGGCCAAAGTTGGCCCCCTAGAAGATATCATTTGATATCTTCCTTGTCCAAAGCGTTCTGGACTCAGAATTAGCAACTCAGAATTAGCAACTTCACACCCTTTTCCTGCCTTACGTCCATGAGCCTAGCAGCCATCTGGTCCACCCGGTGTATTACAGTGTCTCTTTCCTTTTTCCCAGGGGCTCCCAGAAGGACTACAGGAAGGATGTCAGCATCGGCACCAAGGTCGCCTGCTGGTTTGTCCACAACAATGGGGAAGGACTGATTGATGGTGTCCACAGTGACTACATCATCCCCAAGCTGTTCTGAGCAGACATGCCGGCTCCTGCTGAGACGGCTGGCCCAGCTCGCCTGGCACCTGGAATGGGCCCAGAGCAGGGCCTGAGGGAGGGCTGTGACAATAAAGCCCAAGGGGACACTGCCAATAGCGTCTTTGTGCCTCTGTGAGCCCCTGCTCCAGGGAACAGGCAGTTGGGCCCTGAGGTAGCTCCAAGGAGGGGCTGGCTGCTAGGAAAGTCACTCTCTGGGCCTCTGCACCAAGCCTGTGAAAGACGGGGTTGGTTGGGGTGACACTTTGGGGAGCCAAATGTATGATGGTGTAGGAAGGAAAAAACCAAGAACTGACTCTGGTGCAAAGTGGCTCTGGGAAGTCGAGAAGGGTTGAGTGCATTCCAGAGTCCAAGATGGTAATAAGAAAAGTCAGGGGTCACGGCTCAGTGGCTTCTATCAGGTCTCATGGGCCTGAAGATCTTTCTATGATGCAAAAGCGGGAGAGTGCCCTGGAGCAGACATAGCCCATTACGGATGTCCTTCATTCCTCCATCTTCCCATTAGCTAGCCAGACACCCCCCTCACCCAGCCACTAGCTACCCTCCCCCTTCACCCATCCACTAGCAAGCCACCCCCACCATCCATTAGCCAGCCAGCCCCCACCAATCACTAGCCAACCCTGTCCACTAGCCATCCCTTCATCTAGCCAGCCAGCCAGCCAGCAGATAAACCCAACATTCTGATTCTGGGCCAGAATCTGGGGGCACACAGCTTAGGAACCCGGTTCCTCTTTGCATGGGTGCCCCAAGTTTGCTGGCAGCTAGGCTGGGAATCCCTTTGATCCTTCAATCACAACTCACGGTGACCACCCTCTCCACCCCCAAAATAAGTCCTGGGTGGGGTTGGGATCAGACAGATTCCCAGAGGAGGGGCTGTGAGGGCTCTCAGCCTGGAAAACCCTCTCCCACCCGGACAGCTGCAAGAGCCCTTCCTGGGTCTCCCTGCTTCCACAGAGAAATTTTGTCGAGCAGAACTGACGGTCAGTCCCTGCCTAAAGCCCTCTGAATTACACCTCCCACCCACTGACCATGGGACAAAGGACAAAGTCCCACCTATGGCCCCAGTAGCTTCACCAACCCCACACACCAGGGGTTTCCCCTCAGTTTCGGAGTTCCAGACACACGGGCTGCCTCCAGTTCTGCACATCGAACCCCTCATGCCCCAGATCCTTTGGCTGTGCTGTTCTCTCTGCCTGAGGGGCTCTGGGCGTGCTGAAGGTAGCAGTGGGAGCTCTGCAGGATGGCAGAGTGGGGCCAGAACCCCCCGGAAGAGCTTGGGGTTAGATTGGGAATGGCCACAAATGCCAGTGGGGGCGGGGGTGGAATCTGGCAATGGGTCACCAGAAAGTTCCCCTACCTCCCAGACTAGGGGCCCATCTGTCTGAGCCAGAACAGGGTTTCTCAGGGCCTGGGGGCCTGGAGGATGGTCCTGGAGAGGCTGGTCCAGCAGAAAACACGTGTCCAGGCCCTGCCACCCACTCGGTCCCGGGTTGACTGAGGAACCATGTAACTTTAAACCAGTCAGTGTTCACATCTGTAAAATGGGGAGAAAGATTTTGCCAGAGGGTGTGAAGACATCAACATCATTATGGTTTCTGATCCTGCTGAGGCCCCTGTCTTTGTCCTGTCCCCCCCAGGTAGCCCCCAAGCCCAGTGAGCTAGTAGAAAGGCAGGAGGAGGTGCCCAGGCAAAATCTACCCCTTCTCCCCAATACATAGTCAGGAAGGCCCTCCATGCAGGCAAAAACCTGGTGGACTCTGTCCTCTCCCTAGTCCCACGTCATCCTGGCTATGCCTGTCCCTGCTTACAGCCTCTGATGCCTCCTCCAGCTTTCAGGAGAGAAGTTGTGCTCCACGGCAATGTGCATACAGCCAGGGCTGGCCTGGTCCGGCTTCTCCACCTCTCCAGCAACCGCTTCCGCCTCACCCCATGGCACCGCTTTCCTTCACCTTCCCTGAATTCAATGCACAGCATTCTGGCTCTAGGCTTGGTGTCCTTGCCCTCCGTTTCCACTGGGCTAATTTCTCTTTATTCTTCAAAATGCAACCCCAACCATGCCACTTCCAGGAAGCCTTCCCTGATGTTCCCCAGGTTGGGCCAAATGTCTCCCCGTGGGCTCTTCTCTGGCTGTCCCAGTAGGCACTGTTTCCCATGGTACCCAATGTCCCTGCAGCACCTGGCCCAGGGCCTGGCCTGAGTGAGGGAAAAAAGCAGTGAAGGGCACAGAAGCGCTCAGGGAAGCGCTCAGGGAAGCGCTCAGGGAAAAAAGCAGTGAAGGGCACAGAGCCCTTTCAGCGGTTCACAGAGAGTGGTGAACAGCAATGCTGCTGGGCCAGAAAGTCATCCATGACCCTCCACTGCTGCACCAGTTCCACAGGCCAGCCCAGGTGGTGGGGTCCCGGAGTGGGGAGACGGGTGAGCACGCATCTCATAGCGGGATGATAGCACTAGCCCCCCAGCGAGTCCGGCAGAGCCCCTGAGGCTGCTCCCTTGTCTCTCAGAGCTCTGGTCTGAGCCCCTCTGAGCGGCCTAGACAAGGCGACTCAGCCCGTGTCCCCCACCTGCAAACCAGGCTGGATGGAGAGCCAGCAGGGCGGGAGTGTCCCCGTGTGTTTGGCAAACCTGCTCTTGGAGACCCCTCCCACTGGCCTCTCCTCTGACCCTTCTAGAAAGAGTCACTCTGCAAACATTCTGTAAAGCCCTAGAGCTGAGAAAACAATGTTTGCCCTGGTGATCTAGTTTGCTTCCTCCCAGCAAGTGGAAGCACACGCTGTGCTGTGGCTCCCCGCCTGGCCCTCGTCCCTCTGATCCAGGACTTTCCCCTGCTTGCCTCTTCTCTTTGATCTCATTCTCCTGGTTTCTGTTTTGTTCTCTCGATGCTTTTTATTTGTAAGCCAAAGATATGTCATTTTGAGTAATTGTAAATGGTTTTTTAAGTATGCTTTGCCTGTGCAGGGATTGGGTACAATCTTTGGGGTGCCCAGCCCCAGGGCATGGATGGCAGAGCAGACCCCTGGCAGTCCAGGATCTGGGAGCACCCCCATGAGACTGGAGGCTCCTGGGGACAGACCCTGGCTTCCTTCCTGGGACCAGGGCCTCACCTCTGGACCCTTTCTTCCAGGACTAGCCTCTTGACAAGGCAGTGAGCAAACAGGCCTGAGCCTGAGGACACGGGTGGAAATCAAACTGTGTCATGCAAATCCCAGCACCAAGGGGCCCCAGAGCTTGCTGAGAACCTCGGGAAGTTGGCCTCTAAAGAACTTCTGCCCAGTTTGTGCCCACCCCGGGACATTGGTTTCTAACAAGAACCCAGTTCACGCTTCTCTTTTTTTTAGTCAAAACTGGTTTCCACGGCCTGAGTGGCCATAAAGCAGACTAACCCTTTGCTTCCAGAGTATGTTCTCCTGCCCTAGACCCCCAGCTGGGGACTGAAGCAACATTTTATTTGATTTATATTTATTGAAGTCAATTAGCCAACATATAGTATATCATTAATTTTTGATGTAGTGTTCCACGATTCATTTTGTGTGTAACACCCAGTGTGGAGCAGCATTTTAAATAGGCGGTTTAATCTCTCTAAAGCTTAGTTTCTCTGCTTGTAAAATGATGAGACTGGGCTGAAAGTTTGCCATGGGGCTTACTGGTCACAGGCCTTTGAGGGGCTCACGGTAGAAGATTCTAAGATTCTAATTCTAATGTGAGACTTAGCCAGATGCAAGCAGAGATGCCCATTGCCTGGGCTTACACCACCTTTATTTGTAATGAGTCAAAATATCCTCCCCATTGAAGCCCAGGCCCCACAGGCGGCCCTCGGGTCACAGGGTGGCAGTCCTCTGCACACTTTCGGGCAGCATGGGGGGAGGGGGTGGGCTTAACCCCTCCCACATAACTACAGTTCTATGGACCAGCAGGAAATCTCTGTTCCTGGGGACCCCTCTTGGTAATCCAGCTTGAGCAATCTGGGATGGAAAGATGGACAGACAGAAAAATAGATGGTCAGCAAATCTCAGGTGTGGTGGAAAGAGACAGAAATGGCTAGGGTTAGGAATGGGGAGGGTAGAGAGTCTCGGGGCCCTTAGAATTTCCTCCAGCACAGGCTGACAAGGCCCCGTCCCCCAAGTGGACCCAGCTGTGTGTGGTCCTCAGGGTCCGGGGCTCTGAGACCTTCAGGAGGAGTTTCCTACTGCCCCCCACCCCCACCCTAGTGATCTCTGGGCTGGGGTGTTTTCTGTGGGTCTGAGCGGACTGTCCTTTGTGGGGTCACTGAGAGCTGGGTGGAACGTATATAAAGCATCAGCCTTTGCCCTGACCGTCTCTGTTTGCCAGGCAAGGACAGAGGAGTAGGGGCTCAGCTCCCAGCCTCCCGTCCCCCACCCCTGGCCGGGCTCAGTGGCCTGCTTGCGCCGTCACCTGGTGGCAGAGTAGTCAAGGCCTTGAACCCTCAGGGTTCGCTTGCTGTCATCTGCCGCTGCTGGGGGCCCCCAGAGCACGTCCTGGTAAAACTGGCCTGGGATACAAAGGGCGGGTCAGCAAGGAATAAGCTGGGAGACACACAGAGGTGAAGGGCACTGCCTGTTCATGGGCACAGGTGGCTTCTGAGAACGCCCGGAGCCACGGGCAGCATACCGAGGGTCCCGCCGACGCGGCTGGAGAACCGGTCGGTGTCCCGCAGGAGGAGCCGGAGCCCCTCGCCAGGGCCGTCCCAGGGTAGCAGGCCTATGGTCACTCTGTCCGGGCTGCTAAGCAGCAGGAGTCCCGCTTCATCCATGGTCATCTTGAGGCTGCGGGGAAAGCCAGGGGCCTGAGCAGTCGGGCTGCGAGCGGGCAGGGGCTGCCCTCTTGTCCTGGAATTCCCACTGCGGACTGATGTTAACGTACTGATGTCTGCTGTACTCTTTATCAGACAGAACGACGGCTCCTTTCCCTCCTGGTTCTCTTAGATTCGGTTTCTCATAAATTAGTTTGATATGATTTCGGCAGGTCTCGGTGCACTTACTCTGTCCCTTCGTTTTTATGGCCAGTGCCACTTCCTTCTGATGATCAGTGTCACTTAGGTCTAGAAGAGCAAGTCCCTTTTTGTTCTTTCCTCCTTTTTTTACTTAAGACAATCTGAAATTCTTACCTTTTTTGTTTTCTTAGGAATGTTAGGCTCTTTTAAGCACGTTGAACAGGACCCTGCTGTTACTCTGAGGTTATTTTAAATGGAATTGCCCCAAACTGACACTGTCTTCACGTCAACGTACAAGACGTGGTCTGTTTTCCCTTATGTGTATCTTCCGTAGCTCATGAAAGCATTTGAACTTTTTCTCACTGCAGGTGATAGGAATTATTTATTCTACCTTCTAGTGTGCATGTCCAAGGCATAGACACGCTGTCATTCTCTGTATTTATCAGATAATCGGAAACTTCAAGACCTCTTATGAAATTGGGCAGTTTTCAGGTGAAGCCCTTGGATTTTCTGGGCATGCGCTCATTCGTCAAGTGGAAACCAGTCTCTGCTGCGGGGCACGGAGAGGGCAGAGGACAAGGTTCTCTGTACCCGGTACAGGCTGGGGGACTGCAGGGCATGGCTCTAAGAGGGCCAGGGTCCTCAGCCCCACTCCCAGGCCCCTTGTGACCTCCAGAGCTGGAGAGCTGCCTCTGGAAGGCTCTATGGTGGGGCAGCCCCTCCCAGAAGAGGTGGCCATCCACTTGCATCACCCACCAGCTGCCCAGTGTTTGATGCCAGGTAGACTTGTTGCCCCTCATCAGGGCCCGGGGAGTCTGCTAAGGATGACATTCCTAACCTCCCCTGGGGGGCAGTGCTCTCCAGTTCCTCGTTATTGTCATTACCTCGCCACACTGACAGTGCTGCCCTCTGCAGTACCCCATGGGCACCACACTGCCTAAAGGGCAAAGTGCTCCCGGACCACGTCCTCTCACTGGATCTTCTGCTCAGCCCTCTGACTCAGGGCTGGGAGATCATCTCTGGTGATGGGTGAGGAAACAAGCTCAGAGAGGGTGAGCAGCCTGCCCAGGGTCACACAGAATTAGCAGCAGAGCTAGCTCCAAACCACACCGTGCCTCACATGGGACAGTGATCGGAGTTAGGTCTGAGGGCTGCCAGGCCCCAGCCTAACCGCTCAGTGCGCTCCAGGGCAGGCGGGTCTGGTGCAGGGCTCTCCACGTCTCTGTTCCTCCTGCGGGCCCAGACCCCTGCCGAAGACTCATGCCCAGCCACCTCGTCCGCAGGCCCGTGGGCTCAGGTCACCTGTCGGCACTGTCCCCAGCTAACTGATGTGGCCAGAGAGATACCCAGCCTGGGGGAGACCCAGGGAGACCCGGGCCGGGGCGTACCTGGGTGTCACCGAGAACAGTGTCTCCTTCCACTTGTAGGCAGAGTTTTTTCGGTTCCGGGTCACTACCACGTGCTCAGGGGAGGCGCGGACCTGCAGCTGGGGGTTCTTGAAGGTCACCTTGATCCATGAGAACTGGGCCCTCTCTGTCTCGTACTGGGCGGTCACCTCAATCCCTGAGAGGGCCGGGGGCAGAGAGGTCAAGACCATGGTCCCAGCTGGGCACCGCCCCGAGCGGGAGGACCTCCCCGACCCCTTCTCACCAGCTGACCTCCCCAGCTCCCTTTCCCCACTGGGGGCTGGTTCCCACGGTCTCTCCCCCTCATCCCCTGGTTTCAGAGGGCTGTGGAAGGGCCCCCGAATCCTCAGTAATGGCCATCTTCAGACAAGCCCTCTGAGAAGGGACTCTCATAAAGCCCCTGTGGCGTGCCTGGCCCGATGAGGTGCTATGGCCAAGGGCAAGATGGAGGAGGGGTGGTGCCCCCCTCTCCTCTGTAAGCAAACAGACTACAGAACTGGCGGGCTGAGGGGCAGACTGCGTGGACCTGGGAGGAACGAGGGAGCTGTACGTGCTCATTGAGTCCGGCTGGCTCTGCAGGCAAGCGTGAGTGTCCCTGAGTGCGGTGCCTCCTCGCACCTGACCTGACACTCGGTTCAACCAGTGAGACCGCTCTGGGGGTTGGGGGTGCAGGTCTGGCCATACACCTACCTCCTCCCACCATTCGCCGCCTCCACACCCTCCAGGGTCCCATCAGCACCTTCCAGGGCTCTGCTTCTGCCTTCCCCTTGCTCCGCCCAGTGGACACCTACTTGTCTGCCAAGGCCCAGTCACTGGGCAGCCACCCTTGTCCCCGGGACAGCTCTTGTCTCTTCCTCCGGGTTTGCTTCCATGTCACTCTGGGCACTGACTATAGGCCACAGAGCTTATCTGTGCCCAAGTCTGTCTCCCCACCCCCGAAGTACGGCTGCGCCTGGGGGGAAGTCCATATCGGGTCACCCTGGAGTGCTCAGGCCACCCAGATCTGCGTATGTGGTGCTCAGGGGTGTGGTCATGCCATGATCTGGGACTGGCCTGCATGGGACAGCATGTGTCTCCATGGGCAGGTGTCCCATCGTTGTCTCTGGGGCAGTAAGTTGGGAGTGAGTGGTGTTTGGGTCTCTCTGGGTGCATGACTGGGTGTGTACTTCTTACCTTGGTCAGGGTCTGCCAGCAGATTCATCGGCCCCTGAGAGTGCTTGATGTCCACACAGAGGCGGTCCACGCTCTGTCCAGGCAGCATCAGGATGACGGGAGGCGCCTGGATGGGGGCTGGGACAGCAGCTGTGGTTCCTAGGGTAGGTAGAGCAGGCTGGGAGACAAGGACAAGGAAGTGGGCCAGGCCTGAGGGAGGCTGGCAACTTACCTGGGGGTGAGGCTGTCTTGGCTGGTTCTGAAAGAAGAAAAAGTGTGGGTTTAGGGAGCCCCTTCCCAGGGATGTGTGTGGCCAGGGCTCCTTCTCGACTTCAACACTGGGAAACCCACGTGGCAAGTCTGTAGAGCTCCCCGAGGCTTTCCTCTCCCCGAGTCTCCCTGTTATAGAGTCAGAAGCTACTGCAGGGACATCTTTGGCTCTTAAATCCATGCCATGAATCATCCTTTCAGGAACGGAGGGAGCTGATGGCGCCGAAGCAGGCATTAGTGCAGGGACAGCCAGAAACAGAAAGGAAGAGGGCAGTCAGGACTGAGAGCAATCAGCACGCCCTCCAGCCATCATCACTGACGCCTGCCGCCCACCCAGCCCCACAACCCCTGCCACACGTACACCCAACTTAGAAGAGGCTTTGTAATGAGATTTTCAAACAGGAGAGCATGCTTTTAGGGAAAATGGAGAGGACACATGGTCTGGCCTGGCTCTGCACTGTATCTGAGTCCAGATCTGGAGATCAGAAACAGCTCAGGGGTCCACTGCTGGCTTTGGAAATGGAGGAAGACTTCCCTCGCTAGAAGGTTCCATACTGTGCCAGCCTCCAATTCAGTGACAATAAAGGACACGTTACGCCATGTCATGCCCCACAGCAACTCTCCCTGGTTTGTGCCCAGCACTGTGCTTTCTGCTTTACCTCTCCAACTCTACGGCCATGTTTCATGACCATCTTGAGGAAAGGAGACCCTCAGAGGGTCAGAAAGTGGCTTACCTAACATGCCCGGTAGCAGTGACTCTCCAGCTGTGAGGTAGTCTGGATAAGGATGAGGAGAATTAAGAGGTCCTCGTGGTCCCGCTCTCCCTGGGACGTTAGGTATCTTCCCGGAAGTTCCCGCTTTGGAAAAGTTGACATATGCATCCTTCTCTCAAGCAGTGTCATCCCCCCAGGAGAGGGATGGGGAGAGGACAGATGGCTCCCTGCCTCCACTCATCACTCTGGGAGCCTGTCCCCCCATGGCCAGGAGAAATTCAGAGTGGGAACGATGGACCCTTCTGGAGCCCCCACCCCCCAGCCCCCCACTCGAACTGTGCAGAGTCTGCATAGATGTCTCCTACTCAGATAAAACTGGACCTGAGTCCCAGGCCTGCCAACCAGCCCGGTGAGCCGGGCAAGTCACTCCCCCAACAACCAGGGCAGAGCCCAGTTTGTGGCCAGGGTCAATGTCCTGTCAACCCCTCCTACCCCTTCCCCTTCCCTCCTGTGCTACCTGTTAATCTGAACCCTCTGTCTCCTGTGGTATGAGGTCTGGAGTACGGACGACCTGGAAATCAGAGGGACCTGGGTTTGCTTCTTGGATACAACTTTCTGGGGTCCGCAGCTGACCAGAGATTGTGTCCCTAAGTGCTCAGGACAGGGTCTGAGTGGCAGACGATGCCCCCTCCTGGCTTCAGAGAGACCCTGGCCAGCAACATTGTAGGGCTGGTGCCTTAGGCCCTGTGTCAGCCAACCGTCCCCCCGGCCAGCCTTTGAGGGAATTAGGCTCTTACCTAAATAGAAGTTCTTGTGTCTGTTTTCTGGATAAAACAAAAAGAGAGAGAAAAGGAAATACACCATTGGAGTGGTTTCGACAAGTTCGAAGTGCTTCTGTTTAACCTTGCTTCCCAAACCCAGCACCGAGTGGGTGCAGTAAACTCTAGGGTCGGGAGACCTGGCCTCAGCTTCCTCGTCAATGAAATGGGATGAGTGTCCGGGGGCTCCTGGGAGATTAGGGGTGGCCGGGTTGGGACTTTGTGGGGAAAGACCCCAGAGAACACTGGGTCAAAAGCGTGCTGCCGAGGAGGCTGGGGTCCTACTCTCACCCCTATTGGTTTCCACGGGCTTCTCAGCAACTTCAGAACGTTCTCTGCCATCGGGTTTGGTGACCACCATTGACGTGAGGGGAGTGACAAAGCAGTAGTGGAG
Source organism: Ailuropoda melanoleuca (assembly GCF_002007445.2). Taxonomy (NCBI): domain Eukaryota; kingdom Metazoa; phylum Chordata; class Mammalia; order Carnivora; family Ursidae; genus Ailuropoda; species Ailuropoda melanoleuca. The sequence goes on from NC_048221.1 coordinate 20,783,336, forward strand.
CGACAGGTTCAGAGCTCGGGTCTCGAGGGCCTGCTTCTCAGTAGCGGATGCTGAAACCCTGCAGGTGGCAGACGGGGAGGCTCAGCGGGTCCTCCCCAGATGCTTGGACTCTCCCTCCCTTCCAGACCTTTCTGGGAGGTTCCCACTGGGAGAGTCTGGAGCTTACCCAGATGCCACCACCCCCTCTCTCTATGCCTGGGAGATACCCCGTGCCAGCTGAACCTGTTGCCCCCCCCCCACAGGGGAACGCTTGGGAAGATGCTCGGGCCATGTGTGGCTTCCCCAGTGGGCCATCGGGGGTGCGGGCCACCCACATTTGCTCCAGCAGTTGCTGGATGGTCAGGTACGCCCAGAGTCTCTCCATGAAGCTGTGGAAGATGTACTTGGGGCTCTGGAACTCCTTCTCCTGCTCCGTCACTCTGGACTCCGTTTGGAAGGTGATGTTCTGCATGTGCTGGAGAAAGGGGCCCAGCCCGGGCAGGAGCAGTGAGGGCCTGCTGGCCACGCCCGGCCTGGAGCTTCCCAGCACTCCCGCGGGAAACCTGGTTGGATTGGGGCAGTCCTCAGGAATTGGCTGCCAGCACCGTATTTCCTTTGAGTAGGGTGGAGGGTGGGGAGGGAGTCTGGGGCACCAGACTCAGTCACAGAGCCTCCCAGGATGAGAAGGAGGTGGGGTAAAAGGTTGCAAATTCTCCAAGGGCAACATGGCAGGCACAGAGCCCAGAGCTCAGGTCAGACTGACTGTTCCAGGGAAAGGGAAATGAGAATGGGATCCGAACCCCTGGCCAGAGTAGAAACAGCAGTGGGAAGGAAGGGCAAATGCAGTGTGGGGGGCAGAAAGGGGCCCCAGAGGCATTCCACACTCATCCCAAAGATGGAGACTGGGGACCAAGAGGGAAGAGCCTTCTCCAGGAGTCAGTGGCAGAGTTGAGGTGAGAACTCAGGTGTCCTGGCCCTGATAGGGCTTGGGGCCCCACCTGCCCCAACCAGCTATCCCCTGCCCAAGCTGGTGCCCTCTGTGGGGCTGGGCCTGGTGGGACGGTGGCAGTAAGGCAGGCGCCAAGCTCTGGGTGGACTGCTGCTCCCTCCCCCAGGGAAGGGTCTTTTAGTCTTGGGCTGCCCTGCCCGCAGTCTGGGAAGCGGGTCCGGGGACAGAGTAACCCTGCTGTCTCTCATCACCACTCCGCACGGCAGCCGAAGACCTTACCATGGCTCAGATCCCACCACCCCTGCTGGGACCACCTCCTCTGTCGCTCACCCGCAGCCTGGTTTCCCAGAACTGCCACATGCAGGCCACCTGCACGAATTTTGCCCTGTCCACACACAGCAATTTGTTTGATGGTTTTCGTTAAATGAACTTTAAACAGACAAATACTATTGCTTTGGCCTCATTCCAAGCAATCCTACCCGCAAAAATCTTAGGTCTGGCGTTCAAGTTATATTTTTCAGGAGACATGTTAAAATAAATACACAACTACTGAAACAAAGACACGTTTGTGAACTACCCTGAGTCACCCTGAGTTCTGCACTTTGGGAACCCCTGGCCTTCAGGTTAATATTAGCAGCTAATGTGAATGGAGTGTTTACACTGGAGCCAGACATTAATCCCCACAGCAGCCTTACAAGGTGGGTAGGTGACCCATTCTGATTTCTACACAGGAGGAAACTGAGGCACGGGGAGGAAACTGAGGCACGGGGAGATTAGGATGTGGCAGAGCTGGGTTTGCACCCAGGCAGGCTGGCCACAGGGCACGTGTTGCCCATCACGATACTCGGCTACTTCCTCTGAGGCGAGGCCCTGCCCCCACCCCAGCGCCCCCGACTCACCCACCTGCTGTTCTTCCCACACATGCTGCCTGCTTGCCATGCAAGCCCAGAACATTCCTCTATCACGCCACCATCTCTACCACCTCCTACTCCTCCTTCAGTCTCAGCTGGGCCTCCTTAAGGGAGCCCTCCCTGATTCTCAGACCAGGTCTGGGTTCCCAGTGCTGCTTCTCGGAGGCCCCGGGTTTATCCTGTCAGGGACATCCCAGGCTGCCGCTCCCTGTTTGTGTGATGATTTACCCGCATTGTCTCTCCTGGGAAGATAGTATCCTCAGGGCCTAGAGAAGGACCTAGCACAGAGCAGATGCAGTTTCTCTTCGTGGAATGAGAGGGCCTCCTGTGGCACAGAGGCAGGGAAGGCTAGGCAGCGACGGGGCACCACATGGGGAGCCGGGCTCTTGACCTGACTGCAGTGGGGCCCGAGGCAAGTTGTCTGCACTGCCTGGATCTCAGCCTGGTCATCTGTGAAATGGGAGCAGCCTCCGCTGCCCGACGGCAACCTCCAAGGCCCGGTGTGAGGACAGGAGGGCATGCCAAGCACCTAGTGCTCTCAGAACCAGCAGCAGCACAGACTGACTGCTGAGTGTCACCTCCAAGCGGCAGAGAGCACCGCGTGACTTGCGCAAGGTCAGCTGCTGGAGCCCTGCCGGGCTGGGGTTTGAACCCAGCCCTTCTGCCTGCCTGCCCAGCGGCCCCTCCCCTGCAGAGCAGCTGGCCCCACTCACCAGCTGCCCCCTGACTTTGGCTGAGAGCACATCAGGGCTCTGGTCCCGGAGCTTCCCGGCCACGACGATCTCGGAGCCTTTGAAGAGCAGCCGGAAGTTGTCCTGCGAGACCTCCTCCACCACGTTGCTGGGGTACTCAAAGGTCACTGCTGTCAGCAATGGGTTGGCCACTTCCTCGTAGAAGTCCTGCAAGGTGGGGGGCGTCACGAGTGCCGGGCTGGGGTCTGCCCGCCTCCGTCATGCAGCCCACTGGGGGCCCTCTTCCACCTGGAGCTGCAGGGCGGAGTCCGAGTCCTCATAGATGCGCCGAGCCAGGCCGCCGTTGTCCAGCGCCAGCTTCTCCAGGAAGGCATAGCTGACGTCGAAGCCAAAGCCCAGGCAGAAGAGGCTGTACTGGCCATCTATAGCTTCCTTCACGTTCCTCTGGATCCTTGCAGGGTTGGTCTCCCCTGGACCCGGCAGTGTGGGAAGGGGGAGTGAGGAAACAGTGAGTGGTTCAATGATATTTCTGGAATCTCAGAGCCAGAGGGGCCTCGGATACGCCCCCCACCCCCACCTTGGGTCCCACGGCAAGCCGGGGGACAGCCCCGGAATTGCTGGCGGTGCCCTCACCCATGGTGGGGTCGCCGTCGGTGAGCAGGATGATGAGGGAGACGGTCCCCTCCGGCATCAGCTCCTTCTGTTTGGCACTGTTCAGCAGCTGCACGGCCATCAGCACCGCCTCGTTGATGTCAGTCCCTGGGGGACACGTACTCTCAGGGTGGCGACTTCCAGCCCAGCTCCCCAGGCTGGGCTCGCTACGCCGGAAGCCCCCACACTGCAGGGCCCCAGAGGCACTCACCTCCGTGGGCCTGGATGCCGGCAGCATAGCTCCTGGCCTGGTTCACGTTCTCAGCTGAGGCCGGCACCAGCAAGGGCTTCCACTGGGCTGCATCCCCGCTGAAGCTGATAAGGTTGAACTGGTCTTTGGGGCTGAGGTCATCCAGGATCTTGATTAAGGCTTCCCGGGTCTGGACAGGAGGGTGGGAGACTCAGGAGGGTGTCCAAATGGGGCCTCCCTGGGGCTCACGTGTACTTGGATGGCATACCCGGGCTCCCACGGTCAATGCTCTAGGAGTAGGCCCTGCCCACACTCTGGCCAATCTCAACCCCTAGGTGCCCCCTACCCAGGAAGATGGAGGAAGGAGAGTGCCTCCTGGACCAGAGCCAATGGAGTGAGGCATGTGTGAGTTTCCAGGGCTGTTCCCTTAGCCAGCGGGACCCACCTGCTGCATCTTCCTGCCGCTCATGGAGCCGCTTTTGTCAATGACAAAGATCACATTCTTGGGTATTGTGGGTAGGCCCTCGGGGGCAAAGTAGTGCACAAAGTAGCCATTCTCGATCTGTGATCAGAGTGAAACAAACAGAGGTAATGAGAGCTGCAGACCTGCCCTGCCCCGGACCAGCCTTCGCACCCTAATCCTTAGGTTCCTCTCTTCACACAGCCCCCTCCGTCTCTGTCCCACTGCTGACCTCCCCAAATCTTCACCATCTTCGATGGCTCAGTCCAGCCTGTCTCTTGCCTTCCCTGATCACGTGTGGCCCACTAGAACTCTACCCCACTTTATCTCTTATTTCTTTTAGTATTTGAGGCAACTTATTCTAAAAAGTTTAGACATAACAAACCTGAAATCCATCAGAAGAGTGAAGACTTTAAAAACAAGGTTCATCAAAGGTGTAAAGGGAAAGAACATGATGCCAGAAACTTGTGTGAAAAAAGCTACTGCCATCAAGCATAAAACTGAACTGTGAGCCTGCTGGCAGCCAAGGCAATAAGGGAAATACTACAGGGCATCTCTTTAGCAGAGGTGAAACTTTTGTGCCTCCAAGAGAAAATTGTTTCAGGAACAACATAACAAAATTACTTGTTTTCAGTCTGTGCTGCCACTGGTTCACCCTGATAAGTAGGGGCAGTTATTCTGCCTTTCCTTCTAGAACATGCAAGCTCAGGCCTTTGAGCATGGATGGATTTTCTAGTTGCCGTACTCTCGTCTTAGAGCCCACACACCTGAATGGAGCCCCCGGAGATGGTCCGGTTCACATCATAGCGGACGATGAAGTTGCCATCCAGGACTGTGTCCTGCTGCCCTGATGACTTTTGCTGGGAGAGCACGGGCTTGAATTGGATGTGAGCCTGGGGAAGGACAGGAGGTATTTGGGAGAAGCCCATGGTCACCCCCACCCCCCATCTGAAGCAAGAATCCCAGGATGCAGCCTTGGGCCATAGTCCAGGGAGCATTCTCTGAGGCCAAGCTGTTGGAGAGACCGCCTCCATACAGGGGAGTGGGAGCTGTGCGAGCAGAAGCTGGGCTGAGGATGCGCAGGATCCAGTTGGCGGCCCCTCCCCGCTGTGGGGCCCTCATGTCAGCTCCTCCCCACCATCCTCTCCCCAACTCAGGCTTCACACCAGCACCCAGCAGGCTTCTCTAGGCCTTGTCCTCTACTTCTGCCACACAGCAGCATGGACACGGACACGGACACGGACACGGACCTCGGAAGTCCCTCCAGCTCAGAGAGTCTGCCCAATTATCTCACTCTCTGGACAGACTCTGACAACAGGCCCCTTGGAAACCTTGCCCGCCAACCGTGGCAGGCCCACCTTGGTCTTGTTCTGCGAGACGGTGAGCGCGTCTGCCAGTTCATTGGTCATGAAGGTGCTCTCTGTCTCCAGAAAGCTGATGCCCTGAGGCTCGAAGATGTGAATGTCCATCTGGAGGCAAGAAGTGGGTCACTGGGTCGGCCAGGAGCTGGGGCTGGGTGGGTCTCGCAGGAGGCAGAGGGGGAAGGAGGGGCTGCCCTCAGCAGAGCAGGTGTCTTCCTGGAGGCCTCCCGGGAGCAGGCAGTGCCGGTACCTGCAGGTGCTTGACCAGCTGCTGGGGCTGGACTTTGAGCAGCAGCTCATATGCTCCCAGATGCCGCTTGAGCAGCTCCTCATACACCAGCTCAAAGGTGACCTTGGCAGTGGGAGCCACACTGACCGACACCTGGAACTGCTCCGTCTTTCTTCCGGCAGCCCTGGGGGAGGACAGCATCAGGTCTGCCCCTCCAGGCCAGGCAGGGTATGGCCACTGGAAGCTGGAGAGGGTCTGCAGGGCTGAAGGCAGGGGCACCCCCTGCCCCACCGCCACTGGGGTCCCTCCCACCACCATCTTTGGCTCACTTGACAAGGCCAGCACTCTCTCCCCTGGCCACAGCTGCGCTGTACTGCTCCTGGGCTGCAGCCTTCTTCTTGATGATCCCTGGGTAGGTCACTCCTTCGATGATCCTGGGGCAGGATGGCTGGAGTTGTGGAGGGCCTGATAGGAGCTGGCCACTCCAATCCCACCTCCTCCAGGGAGCCTCTCCAGACTCGATGTGCCTCTTAACAGACTGACTCCTATCTTCGCCTGAGCCCACCCGTTTGTTTATTAATTATTTATTTATTTAAAAGATTTTATTTATTTATTTGAGAGCGAGCGAGCGCATGCACACAGCAGAAGGAGAGGAAGAAGCAGGCCCCCTGCTGAGCAGGGAACCCCACTTGGGACTTGATCCCAGGATACTGGGATCATGACCTGAATCGAAGGCAGACGCTTAACTGACTGAGCCACCCAGGCGCCCAGCCCACCCATTTATTATGTACTTACGGTATACAAGCCTCTGTGCAGGGCCCAGATGAGGGTGGCAGGCCTCTGCAAGCCATGCCAGGCTTCTATCTACCCTGCAGCACGCGCAGTGTTGGTAAACATGCATTGACTGAACCAATGGGGGAGGAAGGCTGCAGAGGAGGTGGGACGGAGCGAAATGCCGGCCTCCACTCTTGCAGTCTGGCCCCACATTCCGCTTGCCCGCTCTCTCACAGCCTCACAGCCTGCTCCCAGGGGAGCTGGTCAGTCACCAGCAAGCGCTTTCCGGGGCGCATGTGTGCCCAGCCTTGCGTGCAGCGGTGTGGGGCAGGCGGAGGGGTAGGGGCATGCTGGGCTCCCAGGCCCGTGGGAAGCACAAGTCTGAAAGGCTCTGATCCCTCTCCCCTGCAGCTGTCCCCTCTTCCTGCCAGCACGTGGCAAGGCCCTCTGCACAGAGGTTGGCCTCTGGAGAAGTGGGTCTTGGACAACTGGTGGACAGGATTCCCGGGGGGGTGGACACAATCCTAATGGCTATTCTTTGGGACTAGAAAGAACTGCCAGGGCTTTTCCTCTGGAAGGAGAACTCTCCAGACCCTCCTTGTGAGGTGAGCAGCGATGTGTCAGTGAACCTAGTCTGCTCCACCTGGGATGGCATGAGAGGGTAAGACTGTGCAGGGGTGGGCGGGGAGGGTGTAGCCAGGGCATTAGGACATGGTGTCCCTCCTCCCCACCTTCCTGACCTTCCTGGTCATGCTCTGGGCAGGGATGTGGCTGCTGAGTGGGCCATAGGGCTCCTCCTCCCAGATGCCCAGCTGGAGTTCCCCGCCAGGTCAGAGAGCAGGGCACCCTGCCCCCTGCTTCCCCACCTCCGGCGGCAACACCATCTGCACCCAGAGAGGGGTGCTGGCCCTGGGCTCTCAACACATGCCATGCACCCAGAGGCTGCTGGCCTTGGCCCCCTGTGGGAGGCCAGGTGTACCCTGTGGCACTCACGCAGCCAGTCTGGTGACACAGGCCTGGCTCCAGGGTTAGGAGAAGCAGGGGCTGCTGATGGTGTGGCAGGGAGCGAGGAAGAAGCCACCACAGGGACCCAGGCCCCACTGCAGGTTTTCAGAGGTCTCAGGGTAGTTTGGGGACCCCAGCTGAGAGAAGCTTGCTCTCAGCCCCATCCATCGCCCTCCCTGCATTGCTGGAATCAGCGTCTCTCTGGCCTGCCCTCAACCACTGCCTCTCCTGCGGGGCCAGGACAGACGGAGAGGGTTCTCATGCATTTAGCAAACATTGCAAAGGAGTCGGGAAAGGTGGGGGAGGACAGGAGAGGACAAGGTGAGGATCAGCCCTGAGCCACAGAGTCCACAGAAATCCTAGGGGCCTCCCCATGCGGCTTCTGGCCCAGAGCAGAAATGCCCTCTGTGACGTCCCAGGTGGGAGGGAAGGGACAAGCTGGTTTAGAACTTCCTGTGACAGAGATCCCCCTCCTCGAGGTATTGCTCCATTGTGAGGCAGCCCAGGAGTTAGGACGTCATCTGTATTCTGAGCTGGACTCCGCCTTTTGTGACTCCCTCCTGCCTGGGCCTGCCCGCAGGATGCCCCAACTGGGCCCTTCAGAGGCAAAGACACCAAGATGCTGTGATTCTCCATCCGTCACCTGGGCAGGTTGGTGGGTGGTGGATGGCGGGAGGGATAAACGGAAAGATGGATGGTGGGATGGTGGGATGGATGGAGGGAGGGAGGGAGGGAGGGAGGTAAGGATGAAGGGAGGGAGGAATGGAGGGAGGGACGGATGGCAGCAGGGGTGGGTGGGTAGAGGGATGGAACGTCCCTGAGAACGCGTGAAGTTCATGGGTAAAGCCTCTGGTTCCTTGTACTGCCTACAGGCAGAGCACACATGCCTAAGGCATCTATCCCGGCTCATCTCACATCAGGAAGAGGGTCGCTCTTCCTGACAGGGTGTTGCCAGGGAAGAGGGTGTCATGGTGCTGGGTGGGAGGAGCATGATGGGGAAGAGGGCAGGAAGGCACCTACATGGAGAAGTTGGTGATGAAGGCTCTCCTGGGCAGCTCCACCTGGAAAGTGGCCTCCTGCATCGTATCGGCCTTGTTGACCACCCTGCTGGTGATGACAGTGTGGGCAAATCTGGACGAGACCTTGGAGTCCACGGTGAGGCTGTAGATGTCGATGTCATTCTAGGCCAGGGAAGGGGGAGGGGTGGGACCGTTTCAATGCCACCCCAGCTTGAGATGACATTCTTTTTTTTTTTTTTTTTTTTTTTTTTATATTTTATTTCTTTATTCGACAGAGATAGAGACAGCCAGCGAGAGAGGGAACACAAGCAGGGGGAGTGGGAGAGGAAGAAGCAGGCTCATAGCAGAGGAGCCCGATGTGGGGCTCGATCCCGTAACGCCGGGATCACGCCCTGAGCCGAAGGCAGACGCTTTAACCGCTATGCCACCCAGGCGCCCCTTGAGATGACATTCTTTAAGAGGGGGCCCTGCCCTGGTCCCCGACCCCGACTGAACCACTGACCAAGCCTCCGGCCAAACCCCGTGAGGCATTTCACGTGTGAACGCTGGTCTCACAGCAGAGGGAACTGCGTGCTTCGTCGCCCACCCTTAAGGCCACGGCGCTGGAACCTGAGCCCCAGCGTGTCTCGGAGGCCACTCTGACTTACTCCTCAGGCAGGAGGCCCCAGCGGGGTCAGGCAGCTTCGCATTTGATCTTAGCTCTGCCCAGTAAAAGGGTAGCGAAAAAAGTTCTATGATTTCAGGTGACCTTGGCCTCCAAAGAAACTGAAAAGAAGCTCTTACCTCCCACCAGGTGCTTACAGGAGCTGGGGGAACTTAGAGGAGACCAGGGCCCAGTCTCTACTGGGACCCTTCCTCTTTGCCCCCTTGGCCCTGCAGCCCTGGACCCTCCCCAGGCACATGTTCCTCTCCTCCAGGCCTGCGGTTCCCCAGGAAGGATGCATGCACACCTGCAGCCTTGCACACCTGCTCTCTGCACATGGTGTGTTCAGGTGCACACGCAGCTTAGCACTGAGGCACGTGATGGGCCAGGTGACTTGTGGGGTGTCTGCTTGGTGGCAGGCACTGTACAGAGTTCTTTCTGGATATTGCAGGTTAGATCTTCACAACAAAGCTCGGAATAGCTTTTCTTTTTACCATTTTACGGATGAGCAAACCGACACAGCATAAATAACTCCTTCGAGGCCGCTCAGCCAGGGAGACAGAGAGCTGGGCTCATGATGCCCATTCCCACCCACCCCACCCTCTGCCGGCCCCCAGCAGCAGCTGGCGGGGCTGCATGCCTCCCTGTAAAATGGGAATGGGGTCTCCCTCCTATCAAATGTGAGAGCAGCCATACACCCCCAGGCCAGTGCCTGGCAGATGGTTGGCACGTCTTTGCACACACACTGATCCACGCTCACTGGTCCGCACATGCTTGCGCACACACAGGCTCTCCTTGTTAATCAGCTCACGCACTCCCACTCAGGCCCCCATGGACACCCGTTACCTTTCGGGCAGTGGTCGTGTGGAGGGCAGCCAGCAGCGAGAGCAGCAGCAGTGAGATGCCACAGGTGCGGCCAGGGGCTGAAGTCTTCATTTTGGCTCCAGTGCCTGGCAGGTTGCTTCTGAACTTGAGAGGATATGGGGAATGAATTAATAACAAGCTCACTGTCCCACCCCTCTGGGGGCGGCTTCTGGGAAGTTGGGATCTCCAAGCCAAAAACTGGAGTAGCCTCAGCTAAGCAAACAGTGAATGTCCTGTAGACCTTGGCTGGGGACAGGAACACGTACTGAAAAGAGGCAGGCTCAGGTGGGAATTGGGTATGGCTCCCCTTCTGAAAGGTCTAGAATCATCCCAGGCCACTGGCAACTCCTCCCACCAGCCCTTCCACCAGCGGGCTCCCTAGGCCTGGGAGACACAACAGTGAACCAGCCCGCTCTCCATAAGCCCAGCGTGGGAGAAACAGGGATGGCCCAGAATGGGGTTGGCTAGGGAATGGCTTCAGGAGGAAGGTGGCCTGGAGGCCAGCTCCCTGTGACTGGGCGGGGGGGTGCCCTTGAAGGTACTGAGCAGCCCCTGGGGTGTCTGACTGGGGCAAGATCTGCTGGGGCCAGGGCAGGACGGAGACCCCTTGTTTCTGGGGTGAGAGGGGCTGGACCCAGGAGTCCCCTTCTCTGTGCTTGGGTCCCAGGCTGCTGTTGGGCCCCATTAATCTAGCTAGGGCTCCTAGTTCAACTCCAGCAAGGCCCCCAGAACAAGACCTGCATTTGGCAATACAAACTGAGAGCCATAAAGATGCCCGCACCTTGTGGCCCAGAGGTCTCCCTCCGGGGGATTTATTGAGAGGAAAGCATGGAACAGTGTGGTGGTGTGTGCACTTGGGCAGCCCGTGGGGGTCAGTTGTGGTGAGGGAGCCCATGAGTCATGGCTTGCGTGAGAATGCCGAGCCATCAGGACACCAAGGCAGTGTCACTGTCCTGAGCCCAGACCCGTGGGAGTGTACCGGAGGGCCTGGGGTAGGATTACTGGTAACTTTTTTCAATTATCCTTTAATAAACTTGAAATTCTTTTGTAACAAATCACAGAGAAGTGAACAAATATTGAGGGATCTGGACACAGCTGGTGCTTGTGTCCCTGGCAGTTCTGGGAAAGCCCAGTTCCTGAGTCTGGCCATGGATAAGGTCGAGTTGCTTCAGCAGTGTGGCCAGGTGCCAAATCCTGGGTGGAGGAGGGAGGATGGTTTGGTGACACTGGGTGGGGTGGGGTGGGTGAGTGGAGCAGAGCAGCCATTTGGGGGCCCACACAAGGTGCTGAGGCAGTGACTGGCCCCCGGGGGTCTCCTCCATCAAGGCCAGCAGCATCCAGCCCTGGGGAAAGGGCAGCAGACACTCCGGCGCTGTCTCCGGCTGCCAGTAAATGCTCCCCTTCCTCAGCACGCCTGCAGCCGGGAGCATCTCTATGCACGTCTATACTGCCTGCCCTTTGGCTCTGAATATGGCTGGGATCCTACCGGTCTTCACACCCCTTTGGCAATCTGAAAAGAGCCTCCCCAAGGAGCGCAGCAGGCAGACCCAGGCCCTGTCCCATGGAAGGTCTGCTCCTTGGGCACAGAGCACAGGCCCTGCCTAGAAGCGGCTAAATAAGGAGGCCGGACAGGCTGAGAATGTGGGAAAGGCTCCGAACAGCCAGCCCGACCTGCCTGGGGGACCGGCCGGCTTCCCTGCAGGCAGCAGCCGAGTTGGGTGCCGCGAGTCCCGGCCCTGCCGGTCCAGTCCGGGACTCTGCCCGTCCCCCGGATGGGCCTCTGCAGTCCCCCAGATCTGACAGCCCCATGCACACAGGGGACACTACGGCCCCGTGAGCCAAGGAGCTGAGTTCCCATGATGCAGGCAGAGCTGTGGGAGTGGCAGGGGGAGGCTCACCTCAAGTCTGGGAGCAGAGCAGCTCAAGAGGTGGACTACCAGTGGCCAGGGAGGGGCCTCGAACTGGCTTTGTCTTTGAAGGGTATGAGCTGGCAAGGAGGTAGTGCAAATGGGTGTGGGGGGAAGGGGGCTTTGAGGTCCCTGCTCCCACAGAGCCTTGGAAACATCTTGATGGTTTCTGTGGCAGGCAGGGGGAAGGGTGAGCCTCGGGCCCCCACCTGCTTCCCTCTGAGCAGTGTTACTGAGGCCTGTTTTATGCAACAGGCTCCAGCTCTAGTCCCTTGTCAGACAAGGAGGGGAAACTGAGGCTCAGAAAGGGAGAGGCTGGTTTGAAGTCACACAAGAGCTCAGCACCAGGTCTCCACATCCAAGGCTCTTTCTAGCATGTGGCAGTAGCCATAATAGCACCTGCCTTATCGTCTGGGACCTCCTAAAAGCCCATGAAGGGTACAGAACATGCCCCACACCCTACCCCCCCTGCCCCTCCCCTACACTTAGCGGCCATGGCGGGTGATCAACTAACAGCCTTCAAATCCTGGGGCCACTTGGGCATGTCTTTATTGGTGTTCCCCGGGTGCTGGTGCAGAGTCCCTGGGCTGAGGGGCCAGGGCTGTGAGGGGCGGGTGGCAGTCCCACAGGCAGCAGGTAAGAGGGTACATTCTGGCATAAGAAAGTTTTTGGGAAAGGCTCCTGCGTCTGGGAGTTGGCAGCGGTGAGGGGAATGGTGCGCATGTCTCAGCCAAAGACACTCTTGGCAGGTCCGGCTTTGGGCTTCTCAAAGACGGTCTCGGTGCCGGTCCGGTTGCCGCTGAACACTGACGGGGCAGTGCAGCCAGCTCGTTCTGTGGGGAGGACGGGGAGGATGGGGAGGTGTGGGAGGGGCATTCGTGGGGGGTGCCCCCCTGAGCTCAGGAGCTCTGGCCTGTCAGGAACCCACCCTGGGACCCCTCACCCTGCGCCCCCCCCCGACAGCCATCCATGCCCTCCACTGCCACCGCCAGAGAGGATACTCACCACACTCCCGCATGACCTGGTACGTCTTGGACTTGATCTCCTGGTTCTTGGCTAGGTTCCCACGGGCCCCCTTCAGATCTTCCTCCTTCACTGGGGGGCGCTTCTTCTTGATGGGGGCCTCCTGAGCACCAGCCTTGGAAAGTCCAGAGCCTCATCTTACAACCCCAGGCCTTGAGGCTGAAAGCCCCTTCCCACCTCTGTGCATTGGCCCTGAGATCCCTCTTCACTGGTCACTGAGCTCAAGCCAATTGAAGGCTTCATTCCTCTTCTAGAAAGCCTCCCCAACTGCACTCCATCCCCCACCCCCAAGTCTCTCTGTCCTTCTCCCACAGACTGGGAACTCGGGGACTATGGCTCCTGTGGCCACACACTGTCTGTCTGCCTGGCCAGGCTCAGGCCTGGGCACAAAGGGGAAAGGGGAAAGGGACTGGTTTCGAGGTGGAGTTTCAAGGGATGAATTCTAAGACCTGCTGACTGGGTGGGTCCCTTAGGGATTGCCTTTCTCTCCCCGCAACTGCCTGCATTTGTGTGTTTTGGGGGTGAGAATGAGGTAAAAGAAGCAGATACCCGTGAAGTCAGTCTGCAGGGAGCACCCACCCGTGGAGCAGGAAGCAAGGAGAATCCTTCACTTTGCCAGTTACTCTCTCTCCCTTCAGGACTAGGGATGTTCACACTCAGTGTTTATCCTGTCAACCCCAGGCGCCCACGAGTCTGAGGCCTCACTCCTTCCTAAGCCCTGGGGACAGGTGCGGGGAATCCCTGGTCCCCGAGTCTGGGCTGGGCTCCTGGGGCGAGACGCTACACCCCCTGCACAGAGCCCTGTCCTGCTGGGGAGATGCCAGGGCAGAGTTGCACACCGACAGACCCAGCCTCACGTGTGTGTGTACACACACATACACACGGCTGCAAACGGGTCATGTGGTCAGCTTCTTCACACACAGAAGTACCCTGCATGTTGTCATGCTGTCTCTACTCTCCAGACAAAGCAGGGAATACCACCAAACCCAAGATAAATAGGGGTTTGTTGGCAAGCTGGGGCCCGGGGTTGCCCTCCCTGGGCCCTGGACTTTCAGGGGCTGCAGAGACCCGTTTATGCCTGGAGTTCAGCTCAGGACACAACGGTCAGAGACGACAGTGTCCAGGTTCCCATTCCCGCCCGCGCCCCACACAGCCTGGGCTGGACCCTTCTACCTGGGACATGGTGGGTCCTGTACGAGAGCTGCTGCCAACGCACTCCTCCGGCAGAGGCAGAAACCGGTGGAAGAGATCAGAGCCGCGCCAGCCCTCTGGCGATTATATAGTCCCCTTGCCTATCCCGGAAAGCCACTCCCTTCCTTGCCGGGCTTCCCGATGATTCAGGTCCACACAGCCTCTAGTTCAGAGTTTATTCTTGGAGATGAGAGGGTTTGGCTGAGCCCTGCTGCCGGGGGGCTGCGGCCCTGGTGAGCGCAGGTGGTGGGGGAGACCCTGTGCCCTCGGAAACAGCTGCTCTAGGGTGGGAGGGGCCGGGCCTGGCAGCGAGCAACGGGTGTGCTGAGGAACGCAGATCCCAGAATGTGTGTGGCAGCCTGAGCCGTCCAGCTGGGACAGTCCATCCCCACGCAGTGGGTGTCCCTGAGGGGAGCAAGGGCCCTGCGCCAGGCTGGGCTGTTCTGAGCTTGTTTTTCCTTCTCTCCCTGGATTCCAGAGGAAAGAGATTTTCCATCCCTGCACGGCAGCAGAACAGAAGCTTCCCGCGTCTGACACTCGGGAGCATGTGCCCGCAGTGTGCACAGCCCCCCATGGTTCACGGGGGAGCAACCATCGCTGAGGGAAGCCCAGGGAGCCACTCTGTTTGCTGTTGCGCCCGTCCTCTGTCTGGCTCCCAGGGCAAGTTCACCAAAGGAACAAAGAGGCAGGGGGTAAAGTGCCCAGGAAGGAGCAGGAAGAAACTCTTTTTCTGATAAGGGCACTGGTGAGTGCAGGCAGGGAAGGGCACAGAGCCTCTGACTGGATGAGGTCACCCAAAGGTGCCTGGCCTGAAGACATTTAGGTTGCTCAAAGAGGGTGGGTGACATCTGAGCCCATTCCAGGTATGAGCTGTGGAGAGAGGAACAGATCCAAGGTCTCCCTGAAGGTCACTTGGCTCTCTGCCAGCTCCTAATCTCCTATCCTTGAAGGGGAGACCCTCGAGGCACATGGCAGGACTCTTCACCTGGGGTGAGTGTGGGGAGTGGATGGGGAGGGGGTGTCAGCCACACCCGAACTCCTTGTCGGTTTGTGATGGAGACTTTTATCCTTGGAGGCTCCAAGCAGACGGAACCCCACCAGGCACTGACATTTGGTTATCCTGAATGCCACTCCATTGCTGTCACATCTCCAATCCCACCCCAAGCCCCAGCAGGCCAATGTGAGGACTGCCAGGCTCCATCTGAGACAAGTGCTGACATGAGGAATGCCTTCTGACAGCCAGGGGCACGAACCCAGGCCTGCGAACAGCCTGGCCTGGGGGGGAGGTGCTTTGGCACTGCCCCCACGGCTGGCTCTGCCCAGGGAGGCACCTGCCTTCCAGTCCCGTGGCCTCACGGACAAGGATGTGGACTGTTTACTGCTCACACCTCCCATCCCCCGGCACCACTTGGTCCTCAGGGGAGGTAAAGTACCTTTTACTGGCATCAGCAGGGAAGTGGAAGAGACGAGAGCGCGCTTGGTCCCTCCCTTGGCAGAGTCCGGCTCCTGCGTCCGTGCCGGGGTGACGCAGGTTCATTCACACTTGGTTTCCTGGGGGAGTCGTCTGTCTTCCTCTTGTTTGTTTTTTTTTTTAAAGACTATATATTTGAGACAGGGAGAGAGCACGAGTGGGGGCGGGGGGCAGAGGGAGAGGGAGAAGCAGGCTCCCAGCAGAGAAGGGAGCCCAACGTGGAGCTCGATCCCAGGACTCTGGGACCACGACCTGAGCCAAAGGCAGATGCTTCACTGACCGAGCCACCCAGGCGCCCCAGGGGGAATCCTCCAACTCACTGGGGACATTTTCTTGACCCTACTAAACTGTCTCAACTCCAAAGAACACACAACCAACAACCACAAGTGACGGTTTCTTTTAAAAAAAAAACAAAACTGTTAAGATGTGAAACTTTATTGTAAACCATTTTACAATGTAAGTATATCGTCTTCCCTTTCATTTCAAAAACGTGTTTCTGTGAATCTTAACACCACTGATGAAACACCGCCACCGGAAGGGCAGTGGAAATAGGCCATGGTTTGCTCAGAGAGTTCTGAGTTCGAATAAACATCACGAAAAGAGAGATCAAATGGGACCAACCCACCCACCTAGCCAGGAGCTCAAAGTGCTGACGGCCATTGGACCAGAAGTCCCTCCCTGAGAGCAAAGCCCTTCAGAGCTGCCAGTGTTTTCACAGGGTAAAACCGAGAGCTCTCCACTCCTGGTCGGAAGTGTGTGCAACTTCTAAAAGCCAGCCCTACATCCTACAAAGGGGCTGCTTTGGCCAGTGAGAAGTTCCCAGAGCCGTCTATGCTGGCCTGGCTGCAAAAAGGCCAGTGAGTTGTTGTCTGGAGGGCAGAGTGGGCTCCTGGGCATCCTTCTGATAGGGACTCTGGGCTGCAGGCTACAGGACTAGATTGCCTAGGATTTGAGCCTTTATAGGTTTTCTCTTTAAAGGCATGACAGGTCAACATTCGCCTCGGACTCTCTGTTGCTAGGAGGGGCATGAATTAAAGCTTGAGGCAGGAGGCCACCAGCGTGCCTGAGGGTTAACTGATGGGATACCCGCCTTTACCTCAAAGGTCTTCTGAGCAGACCAAGAAGCCACTGCCGCCCAGATCTCACCAACATTCCCCCTTGCCATTGTCAACACCCCACTGACAGAAGGAAATAAGGCCAACAATGATTCCTGCCATTCCGACATGACAGTTTTACCTCATCAGGTTATTTCCATTAGGTACAAAAAACTTGCTCGTGACCCTGACTTACAAGCTTCCATCACGGGTGGCTTGGCCAAGGTCCACATCTGCACAGATCTGATGGACAGCACACAATAGCCAGTTGGTGTCCCATGGTTTCTCAAGCACTGTGACACTTGCCATGTGGCCAGGTAAAGAGCTGCACCTCGTAAGGCACCTCGGGGCGGGGGTGAGGAGACGCGCCCCAGGGAGGGAGGACAGCTCAGCAGGAGCTTCTGACCATGGCCCTCTGCATCTGGGCTCTTGGGACAACGCACCACAGAGAACCCCCTAGTGACTGCAGGAACACTCCAGGGGATACAAACCGCGCGGGCGCACACACACACACACACACACACACACACACACGAAGGGCAGGGAAGGCCACACCGGCGAGGCCACGCTGTCCAGTCCCACACACCACAAGCTCTCTACGATTAGACACCCATCCCCAGGTCAGCCAGCTCTACGACTGCGGCTCAGAGACTAAAGCCCTTATTGAAATCCGGGATACAAGGAAAAACCACCCCTCGTTAGCCACCGCTTTGCTCCCCAATCCCAGTGCCCAGCAGGCACCGGGACAGGCCTTGAGATGAGCAGATTGTCTGAGGCCTATTTAAGTCCTACTTTTCACCTTCCAGGGACTGTGGCTCCTCCACCCACTGTGCCTGGAGCTGAAGACTGAAAGCACAGCTCTGATTCTGAGCTCAGGAAGGTGCAGGAAACAGGCAGGCATAGGCTGTTCATACAACATGGANTTAAGTCCTACTTTTCACCTTCCAGGGACTGTGGCTCCTCCACCCACTGTGCCTGGAGCTGAAGACTGAAAGGACAGCTCTGATTCTGAGCTCAGGAAGGTGCAGGAAACAGGCAGGCATAGGCTGTTCATACAACATGGACAGGAGGGAAAAGCAGGGAGAGCCAGCAACGTCACGAGAGGCTGACATTAGCAGGCACAACATCAGCTCTGGTCTTCCCCAGCACTGGTTCTCCAGGGGAGACACCCCACTACAGCCGGGGGACGGGTGGGGGTGAAGAGCCAAAATGAGGGCAGAAGAGGTCACAGCCTCTGGTCTTGCATGCAGCCTCACCTCCTGCTGCAGACACCCGCACTCACAGAGTAGCCACCCAGGGTAGCGACAGGGCCTGGCTCCTTTGAGCCCTCTGGTTCCAGACTCCCAGGGGAAGACGAGTACAACTGTGAGACGGAAGGCAGGCCCAGAGCTTAGCAGCTTGGCTCCCATGCCACAATTTGGACCCAATCTACTTAAGGGCAGCACGTTTGTATGTAGGTCTAAAAGGAAGGTTCTGGGCCAGGTGGCCTCCCTGCACCTGTCTCACTTCTAGCTTATACCTTAGCGGTGCAGTATTTTGTTCCCTAACTTCTGTGGCTGCGTCTGGGCCATGACAAAATGCCTGCTGCCCCACCGTGCTGCTCCCACAGCAGGGTGAGGGCCACTCCCCAGGGAGGGGACTGGGGGCTTCGAAGCCTCTCCCCGGCCTGTGGATGCACACGCGAGCTCTTGCACCTTGACCTGCCCCATCTCCAGCTGCCCTGCTGCTTTGGACGCTGTGAGAAACAGGATCACCGGGTCAGGAAGGCATTCCTCAGACTCTTGTGCAAAAAAGGGGGACAACACCAAAACGACAGACACAGGACAGCCTGAGAGAAGGCTCCTCGGACTGGTCCAGCAGCTGGTTCTGAAGGCTCCACCTTGCACCGGGAGGCGAGGAGGCCCAGATTGAATTTTAAACTTCAGATGTGGAGACCAAAGAGAGGCAGGGAACACAAAGGGGTGGCCTCATGGTCTCAGTTTCTCTGGACACAGACCTCCAGGCTCTTCTCTCAGTCACGTTTAACTAAGACTTCTAACCTGTCAGCAGAAAGCCAAGCAGCTGGACCCACTTGCCCCGGGCCCCGGACTGGCCTTTGGACCAGCTGCCTCCCGCTCAGGCCCGGCCTCTACAGAGCCACTGGGTTTGTTCCTTTCAGACAAGGGCTCCTCTCCCTTCCTGCCAGGACCATTTACCTCATTCATCGCAGACTACCTAAAAATATCCCAAATAAAAAACTCCCGACTTCTTCTTCCCGCTAGTTCACATCCCACGAAAGGCAGACAAATCCATTTCTTTGGGGCTTAAAAAGTTTTTAAATACAATAGTATGAAAATATAACTTAAAAATATAAAAGTCAACAGCATACGGAAGACTTAAAAATCTATGTTTTGCCCATTAGTCCCATAGGAAATAAACACATACTCAAAAAACATTAACACTGTGACAGCTCATAAAACCGGCTTTAGAAATCAGTAGTTACAAAGCCATTTGGAGTAAGAAAGCATTGTGGTTCCAACTTGGTCAATGAGTGACTTTCAGCCCAAAACGTGTTAGGTCCTCATGCTCCAGGAGCCTTGGGGAAAGGCTCTATCCAGTCTGTGTGTGCATCCGTTTTCCTCCTCAATGCCACCCAGCCAGACATAGAACGGGGCTTCTGGGTCCCTCGCAACACCGTTTGGGACAATGACAGACACACGAAACGCCTCGCTTGCATATTTGGTCAGTGTTTGTAGTGCAACTGAGTGGGGACCTCCGGCTGCCTGGAGCCCCTCGGCGCCGGCCCAGCCTCCCGCTGGCAAGTCCCAGCAGTCTGGGAGCGGGCAGAGACAGCGAGAGGAGTGGAGGTAGAAGAGGGGGGGCAGAGAGGAGGGGAGGAGGGACACGGTGCAGCGACCATCTGCTGACCTGAGGCCCCACGCCGGCCCCCAGCACAGGAGCGCGTCAGACGGGCAGCCCGAAGCGGTGCTGCTGCTTCTTCGCAGGCTTCAGGGGGGTCAGTCGGCGCAGGTCCTCCTCCACGTCAGACTCCTCCATCTCGTCGTCGGCCGAGATCAGGATCTGTGGTGGTGGAGAGGCAAGGCCTGAGTCACCAGCAGCGGGGCCTTCTACCTCTGCCCTCCCTGCACCCCCGCAGCAGCGTGCTAACCCCTCCAGAAGGCCCGGAGTCTTGTGTTTCTTCAAGAGAGGGCGATGGGGAGGCCCCTTTACGAAGCGAGATCACCCCAGACGTCCCTTACTCCTGGTGTATTCATGGGCTCTTGAAGCCAGCGCCGTGTGGACATGCCTGCCCCTCTGTAGCGCTCCCCCCCTTCTCCAGCCAACCTCTAGCTGGGATGGAGCCCCAGCCAGAGCAGACTCAGTAAGGACCCCCACCCTAAGGTCATCCTGGCAAAAACGCCCAATCTGGACACAGGGCGTCCCAGGTCCTGGAAAGTGCCCTACAGACAGCAAATGCAAACTCAAAAGTCCCTTTCAAAAGGAAAAGCGGACCTCTGTGGAGCACACACGAGGCAGGCCGCGTTCAGAGCAGCTGCTGTGAACCAACTCTGCAACTTGAGAAGACAAATGGGAGCCCTGCACTTTTCTGAGCGTCTGGAAGGACTCGGCCATGGAGCAAGGGCATCCAGGCCAGCAGTCACTTCCTGCCGACCTGCCACGCTGCTTACTGGCTCCTCAGACCTCTGGGCACTGGGGAAGCACAGGGACAGTGCACCATGAGCTCTTTCTCTCCCAGGGGCAGGACAGCTGCCTCACCCCTCCCTGGACCACTCCCTTCAGGGGGTCCCTGATTAGACCTTCTCTCTGGCTCCCTACCGCCCGTCCAGGTGCCCCCATCACAAAGCACCTTGCCCACCTGGCTGAGACCTTTGCCGGTACCTCGTTCCATGTCATTCCGTCCTACCCTACAGGACACATGCTGCTCTGGCCAGGAGGGGTTTCACGTGACCCAGAGGCCACCTCACGTGACCACGACTGCTCCCGAGTGGTTGCTTCTGCCTACAGTGTTGTCATTTATCTAACGTCCGCCAGGCTCTCGGGACAGGACAGGCCCCGTGCCAGATCCTAGGGACACCTAGAGAAGATATGAGCTTGCCCTCTTTCCTGCTCTTCTACTCAGCTTTCAGAACTCCCTCCGGGATGCCCCCAGGAGTTACACAGACGCTCCAGGGTCCTCACAGGGCTTTGTGAACGCCTCAGTGTCAGAAGGATCACACCGTGTTAGAAGGAGCTATCCAGACGCTCACCTTCACCTCATCCAGCCTGAAGGTCTCCGGGGAAGACATTACCTCCGCCATTTCTGCAGCCCCACCCTCACTGCGGAGCTGGGCACACCGAGAAAGCAGACGAGGCCGCTCAGGAGGCAGCCCTGGCCTTGCTTCGCAGCACGCAGAGGTGCGGGCTCCTCAGGAGTGCCACTTGGCCTCCATGCTCCTATTTGTGACCACCAGTCTTCCCGAAGTCCAAACCTTTGAACTCAGGACACCTGACAGTAAGGGGAGGGGCGGTTCCCCAGAAGGTCTGGCTACCCTTATGTTTTCGAAGTGTCTAGTGGGCTTAGCCAACACTTCTGCTGCTCTGTCGTGGTGGGCAGGGACTGAAACACCTTAACGCTTACAGTCAACGATCAGGCCCATGACAGTCCTTGCCAGCTTCCCCAGAACAAGGCAGCCCCTCCCTTCCCTGTCTTCCTCCACCGGCGGAGGTCCGGGCTATCGGAGGCGAGCTGCACCAACCCACCCAGTGCTCCACCTCCCTGCTGTGGGCAGGCCAGGGGCTGCCACATGCGTCCCTCCTGAATGGAAGCTACCAGTCTCTTCTTCCTCCCCCTGGCCGGTGCTGAGAAGACCAGATGCAAACAGAGGCCGGAGACCTCCTCGGGACGGGGCGCGGTGCGAGGGCTCGGCCCTACCTCAGACTCTGACTCCTCGTGGGACGCGGCCCTTCGGTAGCGAACCTTGCTCCCGTTCCTTGAGTCCTGGTTGGCTCCCCTTTCTTCTAGTTTAGCTTTCGTCCTCCCCTTTCTCATGAGGAAATTGTCCACTACCCAAAACATCAAAGCCTGCGGGGAGGAAACATGCATGTTACTCTGGGATAAGCCAGCTGTCAAAGCAGAGCCGACCCCATCGCCATCCTTCCCACCCGCTCCAGATTGTGAGATCCAGAACGAGGGGAAGAAAAACCTCCTCCAGTCCCCCTGCTCTCTCACAAGCTTACAAAGAGATTTCCACCCTCCATGTCCCGTGCCTCCACCTTCTTATCAGAGAACCAGCAAGAAAATCCTGGCCCTCTTTGGGCTTTGGCCTTAGTCGCTGGCAAGGTTTCTGGGCTCTGCTTTGGGGCTCCTGCCCCAGGCTGAGAGGCTGGCCCACCCACTCTGCCACAACCGTTAGCCCCAGGAGACTTTCATGTTCCTTCTATTTCCTAACTTCTAGCCAGTGTGCTCATGAGTTTCTCTTGGACCTCTGGGGTCAGGGATAAGACAGGGGTGAATTCCTAAAATCCTGATCTAGAAATTGCTGGCTGTGCATGGGAGGGCCTCCTCCGTGGGAGGTCCCCTGGCAGGGTGGGCAAGACAAAGTTCCCAGGACCTCCCCTCTTGCATGGGGAGCCTGGAGTAGGGATCTGCCCGCTGAGGAAGCAATCCTGCCACTTCCAGGTCTGGAGTGGGGAGGGGCCTGGGGGCTGTAAGGGGCTTTGTCTGTCAGACTCAGAACTGTGAACAGGACACTGGAAGGCAGAGAGCACATGGGGGTAAAATGCAACATGGCACTGACATTGACAAAGAAGGGGACGATCAGCATGACGATGGCCAGTTTCAGGTCTGGGTTTTCAATAGGATTCAATAGGGCCACCTGTAAAGAGAAGCAGACTCCGTGAGGTAGGGAGAGACCACAGAGAAGGCGCCTGGGGGTAGGGGGGCAGCAGCACACATCACCCATGGGGCCCTAAGCAGGGCGGCTTAGCTTAGACGACACTCCCCCAGAACGCTGAGGGGAACAGCGCCTCACGCCCAGGGCTGCACGGGCAGTCCCCAGGTGTGACCGCTAACAAGGGACAGACCTCCGGGAGAGTGCCTGGAGCAGTTAGGGCTTTAGCAGCTTTTCCAGTGCTGTGGACTTGGGAAGTACAGTGGGCTTACAACACTGAGCAGAGCAGGGCCCACCCACCGGGAAGCACGGAGGATGGGGATGGCGGGGCTTCGGGGAATTGGAGGGAATGAGGTCGGTGGAGGCTCACTACAGACACTAGCAACGAGGCGCCAGGCCACCTTCTAACAGAAATCCTGCACCCCAACCACCTCCTGAAGGACAACAGCTCTGAAAAGCCTTGGTTTATTTTCTTGAAAAATAAAACTCAGATACAAATAAAACCAAAGGAGGGGCACCTGGGTGGTTCAGCAGGTTAAGTATCTGCCTTCGGCTCAGGTCATGATCTCAGGGTCCTGGGATCGAGCCCAACCTGGCTCCCTGCTCAGCAGGGAGTCTGCTTGTCTCTCTCCCTCTGCCCCCCTCCTTGTGCTTGCATACTCTGTCTCAAATAAATCAATACAATCTTTAAAAAAAAAAACCAAACCAAACCAGAGGAAGGCCAAGTTCTGAGCTACTCAAAGGCTCTTTGGCTGGTTTCACACGGCCACGCGGGGGAATTGGGCAGTAGAGGCTTATCTACACAGTACGTAGGGGCCAAAGGACAGGGCCAAGGGAACCCTGGGAACAGTGTGTAACCAGCTGCTTCCTGTGGCACCCAAAGGCTTGACGAAACCACTTGCCAAGAGAGGTGTGTGAGGGAATGTGCAAATGTAGAGAACACCCTCCCAACAGTTACAGTCCTGAGGCCTAAAGACTGTATCAGCCAGTAAGCAGCCCGAGGGCAGGGACTCTTATCTCCACTGGCTTTGCTCTCCCAAAGCTTAATGGAGGGCAGACATTTGCACAGTTCAAGTAGATGGATGCTAAGTGAAAAAACAAGTTCCTGCTCTAGACAGGCTGCCACAGCACACAATCCAGACTGCATTTGTGCAGTTGGAAAAAAAAGGAGGAAAAGAAAGAACAAATTTGCTTTCCCAATAAGGTTGGGGCGTGTGGGTGGTAGGGGAACAAGTACCGTCTTGCTTGGCGTCCCAAGGAGCTGCTAAAGAAGGGACAAGAGGCAAACCTTTTTCCACTGAAGTATGAGGAGGACGATGAAGACGACAGACTTTTCAAAAATCATGATCACGATGTAAAGAGCACACTGCCCAACCCAGGCTCCGCACTGCAGAGGGTCTCCTGCAGGGACAGTGGGTGCGCAGTCACGCGGGGCCCGGACGCCAGGATCCGAGCCCATGGCCCCGCCCCACGCCCACAGCTCCCGGGAGCCCTCAGGCCCCCCGGCCCACACCAGAACCCTGGCTCTAAATCCACTTCATGAGCCCCCAAAGCACCAAGAATCACTTCAGCCCGAACAGACACACATGCGGGTGTTTTAGACAAAAATCACAGAATTCCTAATTTGGAGATACCAGAGTGGTGCTTCTTTCAGGAGATTCTAGGATATAATTAAGGAGACTAAAGTTAGTAAGTGTTCACTGCTAGGGCTCAGAAAGCTAGCTCTTTTTGTCCACTGGTAGAGCTGTATGAAGCAAGACTGCTATTATTATCCGTTGTTGATTTTTCCAGTGACTGTGGCGCTATCCATCCTTTGCTCCATCCGTGGGCTGCCTGATGTTTGTGACTACGAAGGGAGCAAACTTCCTCTTTGCTGGTCTGCTACCCCAAGCCGGCCTCCCCGGCTGCTCCTGCTGCCCTCAGCCCTGAAAGCAGAATTCCGACTGGAGGGATCATGATTCTGTCTCTATGGGGTAGCCCAAACAGCTTCACTGGGGAGAGCGAAGGAAAGCAGGTAGAGAGGCAGGAGGGAGGGGCTGGGCCTTGGGGCCATGACAAAGGTCCATCTGTGACCCCATCAGTCACTGTGCTTGAGAAATGGAGAAATACAACAGTTCACGCTAGGGCACATGAAGGCCCTAGAGAGGCTCCAGAATGTTTCAAAAAGGACTAGAGGAAGGGTGGAGGACCAGCCCCAGGGATGGATCTGTATCCTCGGGGACAGGCAGAACCCATGCAATGGGCCCTCAGGGAGCCACACATGCCTCTCCAAAGTGGGAGACCTAGGGAGGAGCCAGGGGACGGGGGGAGGCCAGTGGGGCCAGCTCTGGAGGCTCTGCTGGAGTGGCCGGACCATCGCTGGCCAGAAGAAGGGGTAGAGGGCAGCATTTCAGGGGAGGCAAAGGCCCCCATCCAGGCTGTGAAGAGAGAACCTGGCCCAGAGAGAGGGCTCCGGTTTCTCATGCGATGCTCCGGCCTCTGCAGCCACCCCTGCCCAGGCACGGGTGCCAGAGCAGGCCCAGCCCAGTCTCAGCCCTTCAGCCATACGCAGTGAGGAGCAAGCGAATGCCTTCGTGAAGCTGTAATGGACACAACACCAGGCCATTCCCTTTTCTGGAAAACCTCGGGAGAAGGCTACAGAAAGCATGCAGAGAGCCGTCAGGGCTTCTTCGGAGCTCGTCCTACTTTCACTTCTGGGATTAGACACGTCTGAGCCAAAAAACCACTTCAGAAGCACAACCTCTCCTAGCTAGATTTTTAATGGAGTGCCGGAATCCCTTCAGTCAACTATGTGACCTTACTGAGGAAAGTTCTCAGAAATAACAGATCAAAATATTTGTTAAAAATCATTAAGATCGGAGACACACAGAAAGCACTAGTAGGAAACATCTCTGAATGGGGGCAGGGGTGTTTCAAGTCAGCAGACCAAGGGCCACACTTCAGGTCACAAGGAAACCTGCTCGCTTCATGTGCTTGCTCCATCTGCCCGTAAGCTTGAGGTGACCGTCAGAGGGGGACAGGCTTTCCTCCCCCCTCCCCCAAACCCCACGTTGCCCCCACACTACTGAGTGTCAGCACCACAGCTCGGCCACGACTGTGTCGTCTTTCACTTACATGCTTTAATAAGACAGTTAAAAAACATGGTGAAAAAAGAAGAAAGTCCCCTGTAAATGCATTTCCATACTCCCTTCCTCCTCGGCACCCGGACCACTGGCTGCCCCAGCTGGAATGAGCATGTGTGCTGGTCTGCTTTTCAGATTTGTTTCCTTGGAGAGCCTCTCAGATGTTCCCCACTGTCTCACTGTTCAAGGCTAGACACGCCAGGCATCCTCGATATGTCCTGCTTCTTACCACACTGGACAACCTCAGGTAGATGGGTGTTTTGTTTTTGTTGAATAACTTCCTCAGGAGAAATCGCAGGGATAGGGAATGAACAGACAGAACACGTCTGTCTACCAAGGCTTCAGGAAGGGAACATGAGAAAAGGGGCAGGCAGCAAAGCCAACAGACCACTGGTGCCCATGGGACACAGACCTGCTTTCAGGGCTTCCGCTGGGGGAAAAGCCGTCTGGTCATCAAACTGCAAGCACACCTATCACCTGGGTCTTGTCTTGCCCCTCAGGGCTGTGTGGCTTATTCCCCAAGTCCCACGTGCTTGACGGCAAGTTCACCCTTTCCCCTAAGGACAAAGGAAGCACCTAGAACACAAGCCCCCCTTCTTCATTTAGCTGAGAAGAGAGCTATGGGGCCTACATGGAAATATTGCCTCAAAAGGACGGGCCAGTTAACAGGCGTAACAGGTGTGGCAGGTGGAATAATGGCCCCACAGAGACATCCACATCCCAGTCCCCGGAACCCATGAATATGTTATGTAACGTAGCCCAGGGGAAGTACGGCTGCTAGCCAGTTGCCTCTAAGATAGAGAGGGTATCCTGCAGTATCCAGGTGGGCCCAGCATACCCACAAGGGCACTGGAAGGAGGTGCTGGGAGGTCAGCATGTTACCATGTGAGAGGAGCCTGACCGGCCCCTCAGGGGTGGAAGGGGCCACGAGCAGGGAGCACAGTCAGCTTCTAGGAGCAGGAAATGGCAAGGACATGGATGCCCCCCTAGAGGCTCCAGAAGGAACCAGTCCCGCCAACACCTTGACTGTAGCCAGCGAGACCCATGTGGGATGTCTGAACTACACAGCTGTAAGGTGAGAAACCTGTTGTCTGAAGCCACCAATTTTGTGGAAAACTGTTATAGCAGCGACAGGACACAAGAACACAGATAGAAACAGAAATCAGGTAACAGAGGACGTGAGCTGTCCTCCCTCAGCCCAGGGAGGGAGGACTTGGGATGGGCATCTGCGGACACCCTGGTTTGAAGACGCTGGGAAGATGGGGTGACATGGAAGCAAGAGGCTCAAACCACCACTGCCTCTTCCTTCCAATCTACTCTTGGGGATGCAGCACCATGGGAACGGGTGGTACTCCAGGACGGGACCTGCTCTCCCACTGGGGCGGGGGGGGGGCGGGGGGGTCACCAAGTGGCACAAGACTGGCTGTGGGTGGATCTCCCGTAGTGCTGGTCACCACAGCTGAGTCAAAAGCACTGCCTTCCAGCACAGATCTCAGCAGCCGGCAGTGAGAAGCACTGCTCTCGGAGGTGATGGCAGATGAGGCCATGCCCACCCCCAGCTGTGCGCTGGCCTCTGGCATCACCTAACCCCTCCGGGTACCTAGCCTATAAATGAGGATGACGCCACTGTGGTCCACGTGTGTCCTCCAAACAGAGGGGTCATGACTCGGGGCTTCTCAGAAGCCTTCCCTCGAGCCACAGGAGCATACACCGTGTGTCAGACGCTATCTTAAGTCCGTGACTCATCAGGCATCAAGTAACGGGGCTAAGAAAAGCCCTCCCCTGAGTTCATCTCCCCTCAACAGAGACAAACAATTACTTAAGATTTCTAGAAATACCCAAGGCGCTCATATAGCCGGCTCCACGGACTGGCTCCCCTTCTACACATTAGTGCCTTGTGAGTCTTCAATCATCTAGGAGTGAGTGGCCCTGAGGTCCAGAGCCATGAATTCTGTGGAAGGTGTGACCAGGAAAGGAGGGCGGAGATCCAGAATTCCTTCCCTCTTGTCCTGTGTGTCCTTAGGTGGCTAAGGTCCTGCTGATGCTGTTCCCACTGAGACCAGGAGCTCCTGCACCCAGACAGCAGGGGCCAGGCGTGAAGGTGGGAAAGTCCTGCCATTGTCCCTTAACCCTGGGTCCTGAATGCCCAGGGTGTGGCAAGGCCTGAGGAAGGCACTCTCACTGCAGCCCTGTGGAGGCTACAGCCAGCCGCTTCTCTGGGCGTACAAAGTAAAGGGGGCAATGTGTTTGTGCTTAGAGAGTGTGAGGGTAGCTTCCTAACCAGGCCCTTGTCCTGGGGGTCTGAGGAGAGGGGAGGGGGTTAAGATGAGCCAGCAGCCACAGGTCACCTGTTGTCTCTGCGAGTGAGCATGGACCTGGTGTCCCTGGTGACTGCATGCACCCAGTGCTGGTGGGGCGCCAGCCTCTAGT
The DNA here is from genome assembly GCF_002007445.2 of Ailuropoda melanoleuca. Taxonomy (NCBI): domain Eukaryota; kingdom Metazoa; phylum Chordata; class Mammalia; order Carnivora; family Ursidae; genus Ailuropoda; species Ailuropoda melanoleuca. Next base: position 20,811,171 of record NC_048221.1, read on the forward strand.
CAGGAGACAGTAAGGCAACTTGACCCCAGGGTGGGGGATGGACCCTCCAGTCCTGACCTTGCAGCCGCTATAGTGAGGTGGCCCGATGACAGGACAAGCACAGACATGCAGCAGAAGGGGGCCACCTCCCTGCAGACCACCTTCCAACCCGAGAGCCATCCCCATTTCTCTAACGAGGTGGGCAGGTGTGTGAGCTCGGTGAGAAGCCTGGCAGAGTGAGGTGGCCTTACAGCCTGCAGGTGAGGCCGCCGGTGCCCTCTGGTGGAGCAGGCAAATGCTGTGCCCTCCCTGTGCCGAGGGTCTCCTGGCTCCTGCCATCGAGGGGCCGTGAAGTGCACACCTCCACCCCTCAGATGTGTGGCACTCTGACACGGGCAGGAGGATGGTGTTCAGGCCCCAGAACCAGCCCTACCACCACACAGAGGAGAGAGCCACCACATCCTGAACCTTCAAATCCACTGGCCTGGAGAGCTGACTGGGGCAAGGAGCAGAGCCCCCCAGGAAGCCCCCTCCACACCCCGTCCAATGTCCACGCTGCATTACCATATTCGCCAAACCGCAGGGACTCCCACTGCTGCCACTCCACCAAGACGCTGACGGCACGCACCCCCACGTAGATGAGCAGCATGCCCACGGTGGCGTCCAGGAGGAAGTTGATGAGGTACCTGGCAGGACAGGACACAGCAGCGCCGTCAGCAAGCACCGCCCGGGCGGCAAGGGCCCCTGAGCCCGGCCCCTGTGCTTACCAGGGCCAACTTCAAGCCTGATGTCCCAGCACTTGCCTGTTCCGGGGGGCCCGTGCAAGAGGCTGCAGGGCTCGCTCCCAGGAGCCCCAGCGAAGCCTCCCCATGACGGTGTGCTGACACACTCATCGGGGTCAAAGAACTTGAGGGAGGAGTGGACAAGGGACAAAGAAATCTGAAAGACCTCAAACGCTCCCACCAAATGAAGACTTGACACAAGACAGAGCCTGGAAGCAGCCACGGACGTCAACAGGGAAACAGAACTTAATTCATTTAAAGAAATCTGCTCCATGATGCTGTTCACACCCACGGCACCAGTCCAGTGCTGCTGCCCCAGGGCAGTTCAAGATATGGCTTCTAGGGTTTCTTAGACCGAAGAGGGCAGGGCCACGGGGCCCTCGCTCATACCCGTGTTTCAGAGCCTGCCATGGAGGCAAGTGTATTTCTAGAGAGAGGTTTACTCCCTTGGAAAAGGCAGGATGATGGAAGGAAAGGAGAAGGGTCCGTAGAGCTCTCCCACCTTGATCCTGTGTTCTTGTAAGGTCTGTTTCCATGTGTCTGACACACACCTCCTCCCTCACCAAGGAGAGGCCCTCCCTCGAGGGCCCTGTACCCGGATCTTGCCAGGCACCCTGACCACAGACAGAGCTGGAGACAGGCAGTCACTGGGTCAGGTACCAGCCCTCTGGGATGCCAAGTGGCTTAGAAAGCCCTCAAAGTAGTTCCAGATGTCACAGACCAACGGTGGTGCTTTCCAGGTGCCAAGGCCAGAGACATTTCATGCAGATTCTCATCCCCCACCTGAAGACCAAGGCCCTGGCACCACGCACACGCTGACACTGCAGGGAGCACGCCCTGCTCTGCTATGCTCCTGGCCCGCAGTGCCCTGGAGTGGCCAGAAAACCAGAAAGGCGGACAGCAGTGTCTCCCGCCTGCCCTTCCTTGTTAACATCACAAGGGGTCACTCTCAGACCAGAGACCAAGGCAGAGCAGCCGCGTCCAAGGCAATTTCTCCAGGCTCACAGCTGGCCCTGGCCTAAGCTGCTCTCAGATGCTTCCATCTAATTGGTTTCAAGGGCTTCTCACATCTGAGGCTCGCCCTGAAAGTCCCAAGAATACCTGATAGACACAGGTCAATTCATTCATTCCCTCACCAATTATTTACGGCTACTGTGCGCCTGGCCCTGGGACTAAAGATGGAAATTTCTCTAAGCTCTACCCAACACAGATGAGGCCGGCAGACTGGCCGGCTTCAGATCCCAGCTCCATCACTATTAAGCTGTGTGAATTTAAGTTCTGTCCTCTCTCTGTGCCTCAGTTCCCCACGCTGTAAAACGAGGATAACAAACTGCAGGGCTGAACTGTAGGGCTGCTATCAGGATCAAATGAGTCAATATGTGCGAACAACGCCTGCCACGTGGTAGGCACCATACAAATGTGTGGTTTGAATCACGGCCCCTCAGAATCACAGAACCCTGGATGTCACAAAAGCTCAACTCCCTCCCAAAGCTGTCCCGATGGAGCAAGGAGCAGAGCCCCCAGCCCACGGGACCCCTGCAGCCACAGGGGGCAGCTCGTCCCCCTCTGTAAGTTTCTCCTCTCCCGGAGCAGAAGCCGGCGTCCCTTCTGGTCTGCAGATTCCCATAAGATGCCTCAAGGCCAGCCCAGCCTGTCCCCCACCTGTAAGAAGTCACAGGGTAGAGCCAGGATGGCAGGACCTGGAACAGATCCCAGGGCCCGGGCGCCCTCCACTCCCCAAGCACCGCCTGCTCTCCTGCCCACTGCTGGGGCTCTCACACCTTTCCTAAGTTGTAACAACAACACCCTCCAACTGAACTGTTAACTCCCTCACCGAGAAGTGACCGTATAGTTCCCACTGCTTCTACTCAACAACTCCTGAAACCGTCACAGGAATCCTGGGGATCTGGTGGGACACACAGGACAGGGGAGCGAAGTGGGGCTCAGTCTGGCCTTTCAGTCAGATGCCTACATTATACCAAGTTCCACCTTGGGCCCTTTCTCCTCTAGGCTGAGCACTTGAGATCTGTCAACAGCCCCTTCTCCATCCTGGCTGTGATTCTGTTTGTCAATGTCCTTCTTAAAGCTGTATCATCTTTTTTGCGGATGGGCAAGGGAGGTGCTGCAGGGGAGAGCCATGCGGCCAAGGCTGCACCGGGAGTGAGGTTACTGCCTCCGGCACCAGTCACTGCCTCTTAATCTATCCCGGCCAACGACAGCAAGATGATTCACTGGAGGATGACTGCAGCCTGCTGGGGGCTCAAGAGCTGGATGGACAACCATCTCCTAACCATCTCCCCTACGGGAGGACCACCTTTGCAGTCCCCCACTTTGGGACTATACGCAAGTATCCAAACAGATCATAACCTTTCTAGGTCTTAGAGAAAGACTCTGGGCAGGGAGACTTCATAACTTCCTTCTGCAATCTGGGCCTGGACTAAATCTGCACAGTCACCAAAAAAGGAGGCTTAAAAGAATCTTCCAGTCCACATGATCTCAAATATACGCGAAACCGCTTGGCAAGGGACTCACCAGCCCCCCGCCCTGCTCTCTCAAAGGCAGGGCAGGACAGTGGTGGGGGTGTTCCAGGCAGAGGCAGCGTGAGCAAAGGCACAGAAGCAGGAGACAGCTGGTGCAGTTGAAGGCCCCCAGCACAGCATGACTGGAGCAACAAGTCTGAGCCAAGAAGGTAGGAGATGGAGCCGGGATAGGGCAGGTGAGCCTCTTTTTCCGCTCCATCTGCTAAGAGAGGCTCCATTTGGGGTTTCGGTCAGAATGCACAGGGTGGGGGGCTGTGTGGAAGGCACACTGCAGGGATGAGCTGGAACCACCCATGGTCTTCAGGTCAAAGAGGTCAATGATGGTCAACAATGGCTTTGACTCTGAGTGGCTGGCACCACAGAGAAGCCCCCCGTATGTCCTGTTCTAGCAGAGATACTCCTTCAGGGCACTATGCTCCCCCGCCAGGGGCCGCTCCCTGCCGGGAGACATAAGAGTCACTAGAACACCAAGGGCTACAGCTTGGATGAGCAGAGAGCCAACGCACAGGGCAACTCTCAGCAGGGAAAGCCCTTAGAGCCAGCTGACAGCTGTGGATTTGAACCCACAGGCAGCACAGAGAGGACAGTCTCTCAGGGGAGAACAGAGCACAAAAGCGGGGGTTCCCCCCTCCCCAGGCTAGAGGGAACATGGCTCGTCGCAGAAAGCAAGGCCAGTCTACATTTCCAGTGGAGGGATGGGTGATGTTTGTCCTCAAATATGGGCCACTTACAGTGAACAAGGGTCCTCTTCGGTGAGATCTGCTAGGTATACATTTGCAAAGTGGATGAACAGCATTCCTATGGCTTGTTTGGAAGTGTCTAAAAACCTGTACAAAATAGGATCAGCACTTGTTACCATCCTGACAGGAGGGTTACACCCAATTTGGGGAAAATGAGAAGCCTGAAACAGGAAGAAAGCCACTGGGGAGCTCTCAACCTTCCCTTTACTGGTCGCCTTTCTGGGGGCATCGGTACTAACTCAGGCTTGGCGTCTCAGTGACCTTTGAAAACCTTCAATAACACTGCATCTGAACTCCCTAAGAGGCCGCTGATTTAGAACACATATTTAAACACATTAAGCACGTATTTAAACTAGGTGTGTTTACTTTTTCACTTTTTGTCACTTCAAAATGAAATGCTGGGTCACAGCTTTTGATGAAGTCCAAGGCACCTCTAGTTTGAAGAGCTCCCGCTCAACGTCCCTCCAAGCTAAAGGCCGTCTGTGCGAGACTAACAAGACACACAGACCCAGCCCTGCAGCTGAAGCCCCAGAGACTTCCGGCTGCTGCCGCTTAAGCACTGGGCTACAGCGGGGTGTAAAGGGTCAGAGAATAAATATCTTTGGCCCTGCAGCAACCGGTCATCCTGCCACTGCGTGTGAAAGCGGCCGCAGAGCCCACCATTCCTCTAACACTTCGGTTATGAACACGGACAGGAGGCCACACTGGGCCTGTGGGCTGCAGATGGCAGTTTCAAAAAAGAAAAAAACAAGGGTACTAAGTCTGGGGATACCCTGCTGCCCTGTCCAGAAGGGGGTCCTTTAGTTTCTCCTCTGCCACAAACACCTGGAGACCACTGGCGGTCTGTGGCTGAGGGACCTCTGGATTGGAGTCAACTCTCTTGGCCTCCCAAGTCATCTCTCTTGGCTGGGCATCCAGGCTTGGGCCGGGCCACTGAAGGAGGTGATGAAGGGGTGCACGGGACGGCAGCCACGGGGTCTCAGGACCAAACGGACCTTAGAGATTATCCAGACCAACCCTAGGACTGAAACCTGAAAATCATTTCCTAAAATTATGACAAAGTAGAAGTCCCCAGAGAGCAATGTGTGCCCCACAGTGTGCCACAATTCCAGACCCTCCCCGGGTCCCCCGGCCCAAGCTAGCCACCCAGATTCAAGAGACCGATTGGGGAAAATAAAAAGAAGACTGATCAACATTCACAAATAATGCACTGAAGATCAATCACACATATGCTCAAAATGCCGTAACGGGCCTGTAACGGGAAGCCGCCTCTGGAGGGAAAATGGCTGTTTCGTTAGCACAGCGGCAAGCCTCAGGCAGCCAGGAGCGTCCGCCTCTTGTGGACGTGATGTTGTCCTGAAGGGCTGGCTGTCTCCTTTTTTCTGCAGTTCAGTCTTTGAAGGCGGTGTCCGCAGTTCTACCACCCTTTTATGAAGGAGGAACTGCCACCACGGGGTCACCCTAGGACCAGGGCAGACGAGTTTTGGGGAGAGGAGCATTTACATGGTACATCAGACTCGTCTCCAGATTTAGACAATGTTCTGCATACACATACAGACCGCAGTCCAAGGATTTCTCACAACCTGACAACAAGGACACATAATTAAAGGAGCTTGCAGCGCCGTTTCCCAAAACAGGGTGGCTGTGTGATGACAGTAAAGGCAGAGCTCAACGTTCTCTAGGGGAACAGAAGTCTTTCGTATAGAGGTAGTTCCCGACGATTAATTCAACTAGGCGATTCCAACACCTTATGTGACGCAGAACCGCTCACACTGCCCCACCCCCCACAACAAACCCCAAAGAGTCCACGGCGTTCTAGGAAGGTGTCAAGAGATACATACGCACCATATCCTCCACGGCCGTCTCTCGTGCTTTGGTTCTCTGAAGCGCTTGACTGGAAGAAAACACACACATTCAGCAGCTTGCCACAGTGACAACAAGGCAAAATGCACACAAGGAGGGTTATCAGCGCACTCGGGGTTGACACTCTAAGTTAAGTTCCTTGCTCATTTAACATGTGACAACATACACTAAGCTGTGAAGGTCACAGAGGCCCTGCGCTGCTGGTGACCAGTTCAGCCTCTTCAGAACCGGATGCTTGGGAAGAACGACTCCTCACAGCATGTGGAAAACTGGCTTTTCTTCTCCTCTGTGCCGAGGTCCTCTCAGAGAGGGCCTGGAGACCACCAGGCGGACTGCGGCTATTTCCAGCTTCAGGATATGCTCCACACCCAATGACAGAACCATTTGGCCCCCCATCCGCTCTGGCCAAAGAATCACTCGGTGCCCGCTCCAAGCCCGGCACCGAGGAGACAAAGGCAAAGGCAGGTGTCCAGCAGGAGGGCAGGCACGTATCCATCTGGTGAGGCAAGTGTCAGAGGACAGGTATGTCTGAGGCGGGGTGAGGGCACAAGGGAAGGAGGACCAGCCCTGGCTGCCTGGAAGGACACTGGTCAGGAGAGGCTGCACTGGGAGGAGGGGACAGAGCACACACCACCAGCTCACAGGGACATAACAGGACTGACAGACTGAGCAGGAGCCATGTGATGGAGCGTCTTGAATGCCAGGCTAAGGAGTCTGGAATGAACCCTGCAGGGAAGGGAAAGTTGGGACAGAGTGCCAGGCAGAGTCAAAGACATGGTTGGAATTGTGTTTTAGACAAATGGCTCTGAATCGTGTAGATGGTGGGTTTCTGGGGCTGGAGAAAATGCTGGCTGAGCCTCAGCACCAGGCAGGGGTGCACCCCGCAACAGAACACCCGGTGGGGGAGGGGTGCTCCTTCAGCTACAGGCCAACCTCAGATGGTGAGGACCGCCCAGACTGTCTCCACATCTACCCACGAAAACCAGCCCTGAAAAGTGCTGCCGCTCCTCACGAAAGTACCAAGGAAGAGACGCACCAATGCAAGCCCACAGAACGTGCCTCGTTCCTACAGGCAGGTGGCGAGAACCGACTTCCGGCAGAGCCCCGAGCTGCCAATGAGGGTGCAGGAGGAGGAGGAGGAGACAGGGAGGAAGACCTCGGTGCCCAGATCGATGGACCCTACTTCTCTAAATGAATACAAGCCGTCTGCAGTTTGCAAAGCGAGGACTGTCTGCACACAGAAACAAAACAAGTCTTGTGTTCAGAGAGATACTTCGATAGACCAAAAGCAGGAGGAATTGTCAGGACGCCTGTCATTCTGTTGATGCATCACAGATCCAAAGTATCAACAACGTCAAAGGATCTGGACGTGGGGCCAAGAGGTTCTGCTCACCCGAATGGTTCTCAAAGGCAGGGGGCCTCCTCCCCACAGGTACGCAGTCTCACCGGGCACTTGGGAAGGAGGTGCACAGGAAACTGGGCCAGGACAACACCACCTGGAGGGAAAGCTCCCCACCCCCCAGGACCCAGCCGCGTCATGCACATTTGTGCTTCAACCTCAGGGGAATCCGTCCCCATCCGCATAAAATAAACACAACCTGAGGAGAACGCTGTCACTCCGCAGAGACACACGCTGAAGTACCAGAATGGCTGCAGTTCGCCTGCAATTGGTTTAGGGAAAAAATCACCCACAATGTATTACAATTACATAAAGTAACTATATGATAAATGATCTAATATATTAGAAGTAATAAATAGTATCAGCTATTATATAATACACCTATCATTTATATTAACGTGACCTATAACACAGAAAGAGAAGCAAATGTGTTATGGGCCAAATCGTGTCTCCACTCCCCTAATTCCCATGTTGAGGTCCTGACGCCCAGGACCTCAGAAGGTGGCTGTAGTTGGAGACAAAGTCTTAAAAGAGGTAATTAAGGTAAAATGAGGTCATATGGGTGGATCCTAATCCAACACAACTGGTGTCCTTAGAAGATATTAGGACCCACACAGACGGAGGGGCGACCACGTGAGGACCCAGGGAGAAGGTGCCGTCTGCCAACCGAGGGAGAAAGACCTGGAAGAGTCCAACCCGCCCACACCTGGACCTGGACTTCCCTCCTCCAGACCCGTGACAGAAGCAAGCTCTGGTGTTGGAGCCACCCAGCCTGTACTTTATGGCAGCCCTAGCACACTAACAATGTGGCAGTACAGTAATCGGAGAACCTAGATGAAGGGTATTTGAGTACTCATTAAATAACTAGTTAGACTTTTCCGTAGGTTTAACATTTTTTTGAAATAAAAAGTTGGGAGGAAAACATGCTGTAAATCATGAGTGAGTACAGTCATTCGGAGGTCCATCTGGCAATATCGATCAGAATTTTCAGTGCCCAGGTGCCTTTAACCTGCAAGGCACTGCCACGTGTGTCTTCTATACGCATTATTACAACAGGGGCCAAGCTGTACAGCGTTCTTCACTGTAATACCGCCCTAACGAAAACCCAGAGAGAAACCAACGTCTGTCAGTGTGGGGTCGGGGATCCCCATCACGGTACGATGCAATGTTAGGCTGTCACTGGAAACAACAAGGTCATCGGCATGGACTATTATATTAATAAACTGCAGAATAATATGCCTCCCATGATTCTGTTCATATCCATTTTTTTTGGTTCATATCCATTGTTAAAGGATAAATATTTATGTTGGTATTATGCGTGTGTTTTTTCCCTAGCAGGATACATGACTATTATTAACAATGGCTGCCTTTGATGAAAGGAATTAGGTAGGGCCCAGGGGAGCAGGCCTTCTATATCATTCTGAATGGTTTAAAACATCCTTCTATTTTCACACTGCTTTTATTTTAAAGAATTAAAAACAAAAGACAACCTGTGTCAGAGACCTGTGCTAGGACAGCAAAGTGGGACTTGGGGGATGCGGTGTGGGTCACAGGGGGCTCTGGGACAAGAAGGGAGAAGGATGTGTGCGTGTGCTGGTCCGTGCTCGGAGCGTGGTCTCACACAGGAGCACCTCAGACGGGACTGCGAATGCCTTCAAGCTCTCCTTCAACAGAGGAGTGTGACTCCTGCCTTCTTCCTCTCCACCTGCCATCCCCTCTCCCTAGAATATTTCAGCATCTAAAATCTTTTTATTGTTTAATTAAACGCAGAAGAAACACTAAAAGAACTCCTCTAGATCTAACATGGCAGGAAAACTCAGGAAACTCTGTTCATGCACGCAGTCGTGCTGTACTGAGGGGCCTGTGGTGTGACAGGCCGCGTTCAGGGGACAAAACAGACAAAATCCCTGCCTTCCTTGCATTCTCGGGGTAGGGAGAGAGTACATGGAGAGCGTGAAGACGTCAACTGTGACACTGAAGCGGGAAAGGAGAGAGGTCTGGGAAGCAGGTTTGCTGATCAGGAGGTCTGGAAGGTGAGCCAAGACCTGAAGGAAAGGAGGGGACAGTCACTGGCTTCTGGGGAAGAGCCCTCGGGCAGAGGGCTGGGCCTGAGCCGCAGGAATGTGCACCTGCGGTCAGATCTCCGCGGCCTCTTGGCCAGGGAGACCTGGGGGCAGCCACGGGGCGGGGGGGGGGGGGGGGTTCTGTGGCCCACAGCTGCTGCGTGGAGAGTGGCCTGAGGGCTCCATGGTGGGGTCAGGGAGGCAGACCAGGCCACCATAGTAAGCCTGGGTGAGTGGGTGCCCGGCCCTGGTGGTGGCAGGAGAGGGTGAGAAGAGGTGGGAGCCTGGCTGTACTTTCAGCAGTGAGCTGACAGGATTTGCTGACAAGGTGGATGTGGTCTCCGGGATGCCTCCAGAGGTGAGGACGGGCACAGTTCCACTCATTTCTGGTTTTATTTTGGTGTGTATGGGAGGAAGGGGTGCGGTAAACTGGAAGGCTCGAGACATCTGCGCACAAGAAATAAGGAGCTGGCCCTGAGTCCCTCACGGACAGTGAGCCAGGCACCCAGTCCCATGGAAACAAGTCTGTTCCCGCCGGAGCCTGGCAGGGGCTCCCTGGAAGCCATGTAGAGAGGGCTCAGGAGCAGCTCTAGGACAGCTGATCTTCACTTCCGCAGGACGCAGGGAACTCAGATGGAGCCCGAGGCCAAAGCCAAGTGCAATCCACCCTCTCTAACATAGCCAGCACATGGCCTGAGGCCGAAGGCTGGGGCACAGGGCCCAACTCAAGTGTAGGTCCAGTCCCTGCAGGCAGGACAGCAGGGACACCAGACCAGACTCGCAGGCTGCCGGCCTGAAAGAGCCCCTAGTAGGAAAAGGANTAGCCAGCACATGGCCTGAGGCCGAAGGCTGGGGCACAGGGCCCAACTCAAGTGTAGGTCCAGTCCCTGCAGTTAGGACAGCAGGGACACCAGACCAGACTCGCAGGCTGCCGGCCTACTAAAGGAGGGGCATNAAGGAGGGGCATGGGGGATGGAGAGTGGGGCCAGGGAGAGGCTGTCGGGGTGTGCAGCACTCAGCGGTCCCTGACGCCCAGCACAGAGGCCCCACTCCACTCCTTGAATGACACTGTGCACCACCACCTCCAGGCCGTGCTGGGCTCCTCGGCAGCTGCTCTGTGCTTATGCACATGTCCTGAAGACAGGCACAGGGCCCCATCACCCGTGAAAAGCAGTAGTGGCCAAGAGCTAGACAGATACGGCTTTGAGTCCTGTCTCTGCTACTATCTAGCCAACTGACTTCCTAGGGGGCCGGGGGGGAAGGGAGGGGCGCGGCCAGGTTGGCGTCAGGATGAAATGAGAAGAAACAGGTGAGGAGGCCAGCACAGAACACATGCTCAGGAATGTGACCTGCGCTCAGTGGTCCCTGACCTGGACCCTGCCTTCCCATTCCTCCTCTCAGTGTCTACTCTCCTGAGGCCCGGCGCTGAGCCACCTTTCTTGGTCTCTGGATCTCTAAGAAGTGTGTGACTTTGGGTCTGCCGTCGGCAACCCGACCTCTCCACAGGGGCCCAAATGCTAGGGGGGTCCCAGGATTCCCCAACCCTGCTGTCCCCCCGGGCTGACTGCCCCGTGCTCTGAGTGCACTTTGTGTCTCTCTTCTGCCTCCCCATGGTTCCGTCCTCCCTTCCACAGGCTCCCCTTCTTCCCAGCTTCTAGGCTGCGGCTCTCCAGCCTCCTCCTCTCCCAGCCCTCAGCCCCCCAGTCCTATCTGGCCTCACCACTGCTTCACAGAATGGAAACATCCTCTCCTCTGGGGCTCCTTACTTTCCTCCCCCACTCAACTTTCAATCTCCTCTGCCAACTCTGCAACTCGTCTTCTAGATGTGTCCCTTTCCCCATTTTTACCACCAAACTAGTCCGGGCCTCAGGAATGCTTTCCTGTGCTACGGAGATGGCCTCCTAACAGGCCTCCCTGCCACTGGCTCTCCAACTGCCCCAGCCACCCACCTGCACTTCCTTCCAGCTACTCTGAGCATCAACAGTGCTGAGGACACAGCATTGGACACTACAGCCCGGTCCTTGCCCTCAGCGAACTTTCCATCCATTACTCTGCACACCATTTCACTTGCCTGAAAACGCTGCTCCCTTCTTTCCTAATCTTACGCATTTTTGAATTAAAATACATCTTTTGGAAAAGATGACCATATGGAGGGTATATAAAATTCCGAATGCATTCATTTGGATGGTACATCCTTTTTAATCCCTTTTTTTCCAACATTATATTTAAGATGGGTCTAGTGTACTCAGCATACAGGGGAGCTTTCCCCCAAATCCGGCTCACAATTGTAGTGGGTTGAATGGCGGTCTCCAAAAGGATATGTCCGAATCCTGACCCCCCAATCCCTGTGGATGTGACCTTATCTGGAAAAAGAGTCTTTGCAGGTGTGATTAAGTTAAAGAACTTGAACCAAGACCATCCTGGATTAATGAGGTGGGCCCTAAATCTAATTACAAGGGTCCTCTGATCAGCAGAAGGCACAGGGGAGGAAGAAGGCCTTGTAAAGACAGAGGCACAGTCTGGAGCCTTGCAGCCACAAGCCAGGGAATCCCTGAAGAGGAAGAGATGGGGAAGGATCCACCATCAGACCCATTGGAGAGACTGTGGCCCTGCCAACAGCTGGATTCTGGACTTTGGGCTTCCAGAACAGAGAGAATTTCTTTTGTGTTAAGTCAAGAAGTTTGTGATTATTTGTATGGCATCCCTAGTAAACTAACAGAGCATTTCTTTTCTTTTTCTTATTAAAAAAATTTCTTTTTGAAGAGTACGAACATACTCAGTGAAGCTTCCCTTCCATCTGAAACCCCAGGCCCTGCTTCCCTTCTCAGAGCCAACCACTGTCACCGAGATCTTGTGTGGCCTTCCAGAGACACACCAGGTGAGTCCAAAGAGGGACAGACGCCTCCTCGGAGACAGACGGTCGCATACTCTGCATGCTTTGGACCCTCGCTGCTCTCACTGAACGCCCCCCCTCCCCGGATTTCACCTACTGCACCTCTGTTGTTAGAGGCTCTGCGGTCTCCCACGGCGTGCCATCTGTGCCCATGTGGGTGCACTCCTAGTGGTGGACTCGCCGCGTCAAAGGTCACACACGTGCAGCCGACTTCGTCACGCCACTCTCCAGGGGCTGCTGCAATGCGCGTGACTGCCCACTCCCCACATCCCTGCCAGCACCGAGCAGGAGCAAACCCAGACAGGCTGCCTCCTCACGGATGCAGTGTGTACTAACTGGGTCAGGTGGGTGTCCAGGCGCCCGCGGGGCTCGCCACCACCCGCACCTCTGCCCCGCGTGCTCTCGGCTGCCAGCCTCCCCGGACGGCACAAAGCACAGTGCTCACTCGTCTAGAGGTTCTGCGCTGTTCGTGTCGCACAACAGAAGGCAGGTATGGCTTATTTGACTCCACCTGTCTGTCCCACGCCAGCAGCCGTGTCACTGATGGCTCACATAAAGCCGTTGCTTGGTTTTGCACACAACTCTCCGAGTCGGCATCTACAGAGTGGGGACTAGGCACTCCACTTCACTCTCCCTTTCAGAGCCTCGCCTGCTGGCGCTCTCATGGACTTGCTGCATGACAGAAGACAGCTGAGTTTTACATACAGGCGCTTCCTTTCGTGTCACAGGGAGGAAGACATAAGAGGTGGTGTTAAAAAACCACATGGGGGGTTTGATGGGGGCGCCTGGCTGGCTTAGTCGGTGGAGCATGAGACTTCTGATCTTGGGGGCTGTGAGTTCGAGCCCCATGTTGGGCGTTGGAGATTGCTTAAAAATAAGATCTTAAAAACAAACAAACAAACAAACCAACCAACCCACAGGAGTTGGAAGGGGAACAATTACCATGCAGTCCTATTTAGAAACTGAGTCATAAAAAAGCACAACTGTTTTGAGATTAAACCACACAATTTAAGAGAGCTGTTTGGTCCATGCCAGGCGCAGTGCAGTGCGAGAGAAGGAAGTCCAACGTCCTCAGTGTAAAGAGTGGAGACAATGGTGGGGAAGAAGTGATCTGTGCAAGGTCATCAGGTGGTCAGTAGTGGGCCTGGGATGAAATCAAGCCACCTGAGCCAGCCTCTTCCTCCAGCTGGCCTTGGCAGAGACCTCAAGCCACACCTTGCCGGTTCTATAAGCCCACGACAGAAACGGTCTGGGGGAAGGGGAGGGGCTGAGCAAATCCACCCTCACTGACAGAACCAGCAATCAAGGAAAATGTTTCTGCAGTTTCCCTGAATTATAAACAATCAAGCCTCACCCCAAACCTCCTCAGTGCCTGCTAGTGGTAGGAAAAGCCCAGACGTACCAGTTTCTTAAGGGCAGAAAAAGGTTCCAGAAAGCCACTGAGGTAGACAGCTGGTTGCCTCCCCCAAACCCACCCACCACCTTCTTCCCTCCTAGGACTTAGCGGCACAGCTGACAGACCACACCCCAGACGCCCTTGCAGCTGGAGGTGTCCACAGGACCAAGTTCTAGCTGAAGAGAGTGTGAAGCTCAGTGTGGACCCCTTTTCAAGGAGAAATGAAGGGCCCAGTGATTCTTACAGTAGGGAACTAAAGGCAGTCAGGCTGGTGTTAGCTTGAAATCTAGTCCCTGCTTTATCAAAAATGTTATTATTTTAAGCAAGTCACTTTTCTGGGTCTAAGTTTCCTCAACTATCTCTTTAAGAAAGTTACTGTGAGGAGAAAAGCATCTGCAGCTGTGGCCACCATCACCGGGTACTTATTACAGGTACTTTACAGGATTATTTCTAACCTTTATGGCAACCCTGTAAGGGATCATTCTCATTTTACAGGTAAGGCCAGAGGGCTTGCCTTGAGGCCAAACATGGCATAAGCAAGACCCGCATCCATGTCTCTCTGACTGCAAAGCCCACATTTCCCCTGCTGTCCTGAGGAAGCCTGGTCCAAAGGCAATGAAAGTTCTGGTATGGCTGTGCCACAAGGGCAGAAGATCAGGGCCTCCTGACTCTAGTCTTCTTCCCCCTCAAGCCCTCCTGCACGAGAGCTGGAGTGAACTGAGCAGGATGCCCCTCGGTCAAGCCTTTCAGTGTGTGCTCCACGTCTCCTTCCTCAGGGAACACAATTCAGGCTTTCTGGGTTAGCACACTGGGCCCTCCCCATGGCCTGGCACCTTCTGTCTCAGTCCTGTTACTCACACGGTGACTTTGGCTTGGGAGGGCCCCCACGCGTAACTCTCAGGCATCCTTCCAGATCCAGCTCAGGCAGCTGGAAGACCGGCTGGCCTCCTTTGCAGCAGAGCAAGCACCCCTCCATCTGGCTCCCCGGTCTCCTACGCATACTACTCCGCACCCTTCTGGACTGACACTTCACATGCAATACTGAGGATCTGTCCGTCTCTCCCACCAGTCAAGGAAGCAGACAGAGACCTTGTCTTATTCATGGCCCTGTACTTGGAAGAAGCAGGCACTAAAACTACTGACTAGAACAAAGGGAGCAGAACACGCTGGAAGAACACTCAAGTCAGAGGAGGTAAAAGCTTAGTGCATGCAGGGCAACCTCTGGTCCCAAACCTCGCGGCAACACTTACTGTGGGGCCAGGGAAAGCTGTTTAACCTCTCTGGGCCTTACTCTGCCCCTCTGGAGAATGGAAGGAATTCCAGTAGCCTCGTCCTAGAGTATGAATGAGACAACACATTAGAGGACTCAGCAAGTACTGGGCAAGCTTTAGCAGGAGGCAGCAGGGCTGTGACTGCTGGAGGGAGTGGCGATCCTCAGGCACGAAGCCCGGCAGCAGCGGGCAAGAGCACACAGCTGAGTACCTGCACAACCCTCCGGTCTTTCTCTTCCCTTTTCCGTGATAAACCACTTTAACCAGTTTGGAAACTAAAGAGAAGTTATCCAACACGCAACCCTCTGAGCACAACTGAGCCCACTGGTTGTTACACCTTCGTTCTGGTTCCAAAGCTCCTCCTGGCCTGTGCCTTCCCGGTGGGACCGGAACAAAGCCGGGTCAGGCTGTGCTCTGTTCTCTGGTTGTCAGCCTCCATCAGCTCGCACCAAAGGCGGGTCGCTCTGAGAATTCCCCAAACACCGGGGCTCCGCGAGGTGAGAGCATAGGAGCAGTGACAGGCACAAGCCAGGCAGGGCGGCCGGGCGTGCCCTCAGCTGCACTGGCTGAGGGGCAGGCAAGACTTGCCACCCCCAGGGCAGGATGCAGGGGGGTGCAGAAATGCCAGGGGGTGCAGAAATGCTGCAGGACCGGCAGGACAGGGGCCCACGACCGACTGTGAAGGCTCAGAGGACCACTGGCTGGACATGGCTGGTGCCTGCTCTGCCTCGCGCTGTTCTTGGCTGAGAGAGGAGACCCACCGTGAAATCAACTCTGGGTGCACAGGATTCTTCCTTAATCACTCGGAGTCAGGAAAAGACTAGAACCGATGCGGCACATATTCAAGAAACACCATGAGACGACACCTGCCCCCAGACAGCGATCTGGAAGGAGGAGAAGGTTGGAACTGCTGCTCATGTGGGCAGGCTGACGGGCACCCCAGGATTCAGCACTCCTGCCCACTCTGGGCATCCTGGCCTTTGTGCCAGTCCCTTGCTTGGGCCTGTCCACCAGGACAGAGAGTGGCAGGCCGCAGGTCTTTCTCGGTCCCCAACCCACCTTCCTAACCTGCCTGCCCTGCACCCTACTCCCCTCCGCTGTTACCCTGGGAAGCAAATCAATAAACTACCACCATCCCCTGTCAGGACAGTGCCCCTGGTGGCCTCACACACTCAAAATCAAGACACTTTATTAATTTTTCTAAATGGTAGGTGCATTTTTAAAAAGTTTTTATTATTTAAATTCGTTAGGTAACGGAATGTCATATTAGTTTCAGGGGTATGATGTAGCGATTCAGCACTTCCATACATCACCTGGTGCTCATCAGACAAGTGCCCTCCTTCATCCCGCTCCCCCGCCTCACCCCTCCCCCACCCCCTCCCCTCTGGTCACCAGCAGATGGTTTTATATAGTTACAATCTATTTCCTGGTTTGCCTCTTTTTTTCTCTTTGGTTGTTTGTTTCTTAAATTCCACATATGAATGAAATCATATGGTGTTTGTCTTTCTCTGACTTATTTTGCTCAGCATAATATTCCCTGGCTCCATCCATGTCCTTGCAAATGGCAAGATTTCATTCACCTCTATGGCTGAATAATATTCCTGTGTGTGTGTGTGTGCCACATCTTCTTTATCCATTCATCAACCAATGGACACTTGGGCTGTTTCCATAATTTGGCTTCTGCAGATAATGCTGCTATAAACACTGGGGTGCATGTGTCCCTTTCCATTAGTATTTTGTATACTTCGGGTAAATGCCTAGAAGCGGGATTGCTGGAACATAGGGTAGTTCTATTTTTAACTCTTTGAGGCAATTCTATACTGTTTTCCAGAGTGGCCGCACCAGTGTGCATTCCCACCAACAGTGCACAAGGGTTCCCCTCTCTCCACATCCTCGCCAACACTTGTTGCTTCTAAAATCAAAACATTTTAAAGGTGGAATTTCAGTGCCAAAGAAGGTTGAAGGAAAAGCTATCTTTAAAGAGAGACCTTTCTAGTGACCCTCAAAAATCACACCCCCTGGGCCAAGACCATTGCCCTTTTGATCACAGGGCTGACATTTACCCTGGACAGAGGGAAGGCTGGGTCAGCTGCGTCCAGTCAGAGAGCAGACAGCAGGCTGCGTTGCTCACTCCGCTCGGCAAGCACCTAGTCTGAGCAGCAAGAACCGTGAAAGCCACGAGGGAACTGCAGAAGCCACAGCGGCGGCCAGCGCGAGCCCTCCTGGGACTACGGAGTTGCCGCTGGACACCTGCCCCACCGCTCAGCCTTCTCCTGCAGAGAAGAGCTTCCAGAGGCCACCTGCAACGGCTCTTTGTCTCAAAGTGTCCCGCTCAGAGTCACACTGTTTTATGTAATAAGACACAACTCTCCATTCATTTACTTGTCCAGCTGTCCATCCATCCTCCACACGGCTGCTGGTGGAGTTCTCAAAATGTCAATAAAATGATGTCACCCGCCACTCCACTTAAAACTCCCAAAACACATAACTGTGTCAAGAGGCAATCTTTACACTGAAGATGTGTGCATTTTACTTCATGTAAATGATACCTCCATAAAAATTTTAAAAACAACAAAACGAACACAACACCCTCCTATGCCTTCCCAAAGCAGCTAGGAAAAAAAGCAGATTCCTTCTCATGGCCAAGGAACCACGTGACATGGCTCTGCCCGCTTCTCCGGCCTCGTCACCTCCTTCCCTCCTGCCACAGGGGCCTTCTCTCTACATACTGCACACCAAGCTCCATCTTGCCTTAGCACCCTGGCTTACACGGCACTTCCTGTCTGGACACTCTCCTCCCGCTTTGCCAGGTGGCGGCTATTCCTTTCTCTTCTTGTTGCAGCTCCCAGCTCACCTCCTTGGAGGCGTCTCCGGATCCCTGCACCCCCAGCTGTGTACATACTGCCCTGCTTCCATCACTCACTCGCATTTCCCCCCTCTATTTCTTCTCCACAATTACCCCTCTTGTCTGAGAAATTTTAAGATTTTTATGTGAGAGAGAGAGAGAACGCACACACAGGCGTGGGGGAGGACGGGGAGAGGGAGAAGCAGACTCCCTGCTGATCAGGGAGCCCTATGCAGAGCTCAATCCCAGGATCCTGCGATCATGCCCTCAGCCGAAGGCAGATGCTTAACCCACTGAGCCACCCAGATGCCCCTCATCTCAGAAATTCTTATGTGCTTCCTTGGTTACTATCTGTTTTTCCTCCTAGAAAGTAAGGTCTGCAAGACCAGGAACTTGGTTCTGTTTATCCCCATATTCCTGGCATTGAGAGGGTGCTTGGCTCTTAACAGGTAGCTAAACAACATTTGTTGAACAAAGGAATTCATTCAGCCTGTCACTTAAGACATATTTATTGAGTACTGTCCAGGATTTATTTTTAGTTCAATAAGGTCCGTGAATTTGCACAACGGGTTCTCCCAGAAGCTTAGCTTGCAAGTCCTTACTTCTGCAACAGGACAAAATTGCTTAGCTCTTTGCTTTTGGACATAGTAATCTGCCAGCAAGACTGCCTGCCCAAGGACAGCCACCGAAAACCTCTCTTCCTCTTCACCGGCCACAGGGCAGGGAGGACGGGCCAGTCAAGGTCTCCCTCACCACATCTGGCCTTAGATGCAAGAACGAGACAATCTGGGTTTGTACACAGCTGAAGTGCTCATGAACATTTTTTGGTAAGGACCAGATGAAGCCAAGGGTCACAGTTGGCCAGCTTTAATCCTCCTACATGGAGGTTCTGCCAAAGGCTGAGAAAGAAATGAGAAAAAAACCTTAATTGTCTAGCAAATAAATATGCTTAGCTCTCTAAACATGGAGCCCCCAGGACCACAGCTTCCCCTGGAACAGGGCGGCGGTGCCATCTGCTGATGATGATGACCTCAGCAAGGCTGAGGGGGCACTGTCACTGTGCGGGCGCTCCACGGGGCTCTGTCTGATGGAAAGAAATATGAGTGGCTGATAAACACACAAGAAAATAGGCAGTCCCAATAAAGTGGGTTTTAAAAATGCATATTAATAATTACACTCTGCCAGATTAGCCAAGATGAAAACATCGGGGGAGGATATTAGAAAACGGGGCTCTGAAGTTGCTGGTGGACAAGTAAATGGGGATGTGTGGGGGAGTAGATCTTGTCCCCAGAGCTCCCAGTTGAGAGTGCACATTTGGTTGGTGTCCTGGGGTGGGGGGCATAGTGAACGGAGCCCTCTGGGACCTGGGGACACGCTGGAGGTGGAATGAACGGGGTTCCAGCATGCAGAGTCTGAAGAACAGGAGGAGTGGGAGACCTGCAAATATTCCTAAAGAGGAATATCTTGTCAGTGTAACTTCTTCCTCCACACTGATGGAGGCGCCAAGCGTAAATGGGCTGTCCCAGAAGGACAGTGTCCCTGGGCAGCTGGGGACCCTCCAGGTCTGGGGAACTCTGAGACACAATGCACCTGCTCCCGCCCTGTGTCACCCCTTCACTGCTGACCCATACTCCCCAGCCGTAAATTTTGGAATTTCACTTGATCTCACAGAGGATGGAGATGGGTGTGGTTTTTTCCCTATTGACCCACAGATGACTTGGAAAGTTGCAGTGGGTATTTTCGGAATATCTATTATGATTTTAACTGTTTATACACCATAACCCAGAAACTCCACTCCTAGGATTTTCTTAATTTGCAGTCACACAAATGCCCAAAAATCTGTGTAAAAAGGGGTACTGCAGCATTGCTACAAACGTGGAGGACTTAGAAACCACCTAAATGTCCATCAGTGGGGGAAGGGGTTAAATGTAAATTATCATCCAGTGGAAGTCACCGTGAAAAAGTGAGGCAGAGAGGGTACCCTCGCAATGGATGGATTTTATGGCATGTACATTACACCTCAACAAAGCTGTTTAAAAAGTGAGGTGAATCTATCTGCTTTGATATGGAAAAATGCCTGTGTTAAATGGGGAAAAAAGCAAGTCACCAAAACAGTGTCATGTGAAACTACTATGATTTTTTTTTTAATGATTTATACAAACAAATTTCAAGGCACACACATTAACTGTTACCTATGGTTAGCTCTAGAGGATGGAATTACAGGAAGCTTTCACTTTTTATTAAAGCTATTTATTTCCATAAAGTTTTAGTTGTTTACAAAGAGCATCATTACTTTTGTAGTTAAAGATCTTGGGGCGCCTGGGTAGCTCAGTCGTTAAGCGTCTGCCTTTGGCTCAGGGCATGATCCCGGCGTTCTGGGATTGAGCCCCACATCAGGCTCCTCTGCTGGGAGCCTGCTTCTTCCTCTCCCACTCCCCATGCTTGTGTTCCCTCTCTTGCTGTCTGTCTCTCTGTTAAATAAATAAAATCTTAAAAAAATAAAATAAAATAAAAATAAAAAAGTTCTTAAAAATGGTTACTCGGGGAAAAAAAATTCTGATGTTAAAAACAGTAATTAGGGGCGCCTGGGTGGCACAGCGGTTAAGCGTCTGCCTTCGGCCCAGGGCGTGATCCCGGCGTTCTGGGATCGAGCCCCACATCAGGCTCCTCCGCTATGAGCCTGCTTCTTCCTCTCCCACTCCCCCTGCTTGTGTTCCCTCTCTGTCTCTATCTCTGTTGAATAAATAAAATCTTTAAAAAAAATAATTAAAAAAATGACAAAATTACACTTTTGCACATTAAGTAATTAAAAGCCTTCCTCAAACCTAACTCATTAGCAGATCTCCTTCCGAGAGAAAAGCTTCCAGCAGGCAGAACTCACTGGAGACAGAAAGCACCCCCGCCTGTGCAACGTCATGGCTAATCAGTGCAAGACCCGGCCCCAGAGCCTGCATTTCTCAGAGGTAACACATGCAGCCCCTGGCCCAGCTCCACCACGCAGGGTGACCCACAGCCCAGGCAGCCGGATGCTGGTCTGGGCACTTATTCCTCTGCTCAGAGGAGACGCCCGCCAGCCCCCCCCGTGCAGTGATGAGTTACACACTGCAAGATGGATTTTCATCCTTGTGACCCAAGGCTCTGAAGTGATTCCAGCTGCTTAGGGTGATCCAAACTCAGCAGAGAACAGAACATATAATGGGTACAGGGAAGGCTCTCTTGACATGGTTTCCATACCTGGAACCTGGAAGGAAAGGGTAAAGATCCAGCCACATATTCACCCATCAAGAGTTAAACACAGAAGCCAAAGGACTGAACACAAAGTTGCCAACTCACTTAACTGGGTCATTCAACTCCAAGAATTTCACTAGGAGAAAAACCCCAAAGTACTATGTTTCAAGATGACTGCACTTGCCCTCTGACCTCCTGCAGTCCATATCCTTTAAGTGCCATTCCCAGGCAGTGGTGAAGGGGCCACCCAGCCACCCACCTCGCTCAGGTGGCAGCCCTTGTAAACACTCTGGGAAGCAACATGAGGGTGATGGGCTGAGGACTGCTTCACACCTGGCAGGGTCCCCGACTGTACCCTGCTTTGCCTTTGAAGAAAAACACCTCATCTACTACCCACACCCAAAATGCCTAACTTATTCAACGGAGTTCCTAAGAGGACATCTGAGAAAAACCCAACCAGATAAGGCTTTACTGTCGTGCGGAATACTGAAGGCTCTGGGCACTGGACATAAATTGACCCAGCCACACGTTATGCCCACCCTAGGAGGCAGACGGCACCATCCCAACTTTCGGATGAAGAAATGAATCTCAATGCAGGTAAGGAACTTTCCAAAGTCTCACAGGTGGCAAATGCTGGTCAGACTAGAACCCAGGCCCCACGGCTGATCTTCAACACCCCTCTATCCCCATTAAACAGGTTCCAACATCAGTCTGACTCAGCTTGGCCTCTTGATACAAAAACATAAAGCTTGTGAAATGCAAAACTCTACGTGCAATCCAAAAGATTGGAGAACTAGCTCCCAAAGAGAACTAGCTCAGAAAATTTAAATACAGAGAGACAAACAAGTCAAGAACTTCACGCTCCACTGTAGGTAGCTAGCAGTGTGTGTCTACAAAGCATGCATGGTCCATCATTTCAAGGCTTGGGGTAACAAGTCAAGTCTTAATTCAGGTTAATCTTGGGAAGGTTTGGCTGTTCAAGTTCATCAGGACACAGAAGAGGCCACACTGTCTGAGGCCCTCCCAGGTCTCCTCTGTCAAGCCCTGCCTGAGGCTGCTCCTGCCACCACTTGGCCTCCCCTCAGTACAGATCAGGCTCTTGGGCAAGCCCGCGCCTCAGGCCAGCCCACAAAGTGGGGAGGGTGAAAGCCCTGCCTCTCCCAAGAGCGTGCAACCCCCTCCTCCATCATCGCAATCCTCCGCCACCTTCCACCAGCCGCTGCTCCAGGTTCTGTGCTCAGGGCTGTCACGGCTGAGTGGCAGTTAGCTGGGAAGGTCAGTTTACAGGAGAGAAGAGTTCCCTTTCTCATGCCACAGCCTAGAACAGACTCCCTGGACAAACCGATGAGCCTCTGTAAGCGTGTTTGGGTGGTGTGGGGAGGAGGCAAAGAAATCGCAACAGGACTGGGCAGTGGTGGGGAAAGGACGAAGGCCCGGGAGGCAGGACGCTGGGTTCATGTCCTGACTCAGCCTTTGACCTGCTGCAAGTCCCTTCAGTTCCGCCTGCCCAGGAGTCTTGCATTAAGTCCCCTGAATTTTTCCAATTCTAATAACGACAGTAGGGTGTGAACTGTCCTACCTCCTCAGGATCCCCTGCTGTGGAGGTCAGTGAGCCAAGGTGGGCCTCAGTGAGCTCACATCTATTCAGCAGCCCCCGTGCACCGGGTAAAGCACCTTACCAGCTCACTTAATGCTCGTACTAACCTGTTAAGACAGGTAATCACCTCCCTTATTTGGAGAACAAGAAACAATCTCAGAGCGTTCACATGTCACCTGGGCTGAGGCTGCCAAATCGTCATGTGGCATGGCGGTCCCCTGTGAGAGAACCACGCATTCACCCGACAGAAGGCTCTTCAGCTGGGACAGGCAGGGGCTTCGCCTTTGAATTTTACTAGTGGAAGTGAATTAATAAGCACCCTCAGCAGAAAAATTAATAGAAGACCAGCTCTTCTCTTGATTATCAGAGTCACAAAACTACATTTAAGACCTTTTCCCTAGCATCTCAACCCGGCGCAGTTAGCACCCCGAGTCTTCTCTTTTCCAGCAATCCAAGGTAACCAACCAATCTCAGCAGAAGCAAAGCAACAGACTTCATTTCCTTAGCTCCAAAGCCTGGGAATCAGGGGGCAGGGCAGGGAGCAGCTGAGGAAGCCCTCACCCTCCAATAATAAGCTGACCTCAAGGGGGCTTGTGACCTTCAGTGCCCAGATCATCAGGCCCCTGGGAGCTCCGACATCTGAAGTCCTCCTTGGCAGGCTGGCGGAATCCTACCCGGAGTGGCCTGGTGGATGCTTCAGGTGCCTTAGGCTGTGCTCACAGCGATTTCTCCTCTTCTCCACATAGAACAGGTGGACGGGGGTGACAGGAACACGTGAGCAGTCCGTACACCAGTTAAGGACAAGGAACGACGTAAAGGGACCACGACCCTTAGGACAGGGAGCCCCAGGCTGCCCTAGGAAAGGCGGGTCTGAGTCTGATTAGGATTCCTCAACTCCCAGTGCTCACTCCGTCCACCCGCCTGCTAGGACCCCTCCAATCTCCCTCTGTGAGAGCACTAACAAACTACCAGCGTATGGCATGGCGGGCACAGGAGGCACTTGCAAATTTTTCTGCATCCCTTGTCCCATTACACAGGCTTCGGAGTGAGCGGCTGCAGGGATGAAGGCTAGGCGGATAGCTTGGCTGAAGAGCAAGTCAAAGGGAGGTCCGCCTCCATATCTTTCCTCAACGGTGCTGAAAACCACAGCTACAGGTACCGAGGGAAAGCCGCCTGAGCATCCTGGGTTTTGGAGAGGGGCTTGCTGGGTGCTACTTTGGGACTAGCTCACAACTGTGTTGTCCTGGTTCCAGCCTTCTTAGAAGTCTAGAATGAACATAAATCGATCTCTAGAAAATCACAATACCCTGGCCCTGCTATTTACCATTTCCAACAGGCCTGCCTATGCCAGCTCTTGATGAGAAAGGTCAGACACAACTAATGAGGCCCTGAGAGAAAAGGAGGTGTAGGGCCCTCGCTGTCCTCAGACCCAGCAACAGTGCCAGGGAGCACGCTTCCTTTTGGCTTGCTGGTCTACCAAGCTACCTGCAGGCGACTTAAGTAATAAGCTTCTTACCGCACCTGATGCCATGGCAAGAGAAGCCAGAGGCTGTAGCACTCATGTGGGCGGGCAAGGACAGAAACCAAAGAGAGCAGAGCGCTCTGTCAGGAAACGACCAAAACAATTCAACACAAGGATCAGGGGACAGGTGACCACGCCTACATATATGCTAGGGGCAAGGGAAGAGCAGGTGGCTAAGGACAGACTGATGCTCCAGGCAGTGAACAAAGACTCTATACAAACAGAGACTCTGTAGAACAAAGCTATATACTAAATACCACCCACAACTTCAGCACTTCCTCTCTCTTAGCATTGAAATATGTGCTCCCTGGGCTTCGGTATCTTTGAAAAAGGGGTGAAAAGGAAGATCCATCAAGTGTATCCTTATAAAAATGATACGAAGAAGACCAAACATGCATAAAAAGTCATGAACGAGTAGAATGAGTAGGCTCCATTTCAATTAGCAGTCCCTGTTTTCCTCCCACACCTAACTCAAAGGCTCATTATACAAATTAGTCTGAAATTTACCTTGTTCAACAATCTAGTGTAGACTGTAGAAACTCTGATTTCCTACCAGTTAAAATATAAGCAGTGAGCAAGGAGGTTGGCTTGGCAAACAGAATATGGCTAACTGCCCCTCTGGGGCCCTTAAGACTAAAGCAGCAGCCAACTCTCATCTTGGAGGGAATGTTCACTGGCATCTCTGAGCCTGCTTCAACCACCTTTGGGGACTCAGCCCACTCACCAAGGTGAAATCCATCCGATAAACAGCTCTCACTTGTCCACCCACTATGTCAATATACCTGAATCGACCCTCTGGCCACTCAGCCTATAAACCTGGAATCATGAGTTACTGGTTCAAGTGATCGGTCTTTCTAAATAGAGCATAGACTCTCAGAGATCTTGATCTATGATCAAGTCTCAACTTTTCTCATACTCACCTCCACTATGTTAGTTATGTACCACTACGTAACAGACTGCTCCACAATGCAGTGGCTTAAAACACTGAACATTTATTATCAGCTTAGCTGGGCAGTTCCGGCTCATGGTCTCTTGTAAGGCTGCAAACTTACAAACCATGGGAAGCTCTGACTGGGGCTGGAAGAGCCACTTCTGACAGCCTTCACACACACGGCTATTGGCTGGACTCCTCAGCTCCTCACAGTGAACATGGGTCCTTCCAAAGGACTGCCTGAATGTCCTCAAGACATGGCAGCTGGCTTTTCCCAGAGCAAGTGACCCCAGAGAGAGCACGCCCAAGACAAAAGCTGCAGTTTTTAAGCGACTTAATCTCTGAAGCGACACACCATCACACTTCCGCCATATTCTGTGGGTCACACAGACTAACCCTGACGCAACGTGGGAGAGGACTACACAGGGTGCGCTTATCAGGAGTGGGGATCACTGGGATCATTCATGGAGGCTGGCTGTCCTGTGCCCTTCTACGCTCCAGGAAATTTTCACTGAAAGTGGAACAGATGACCCTTTCCGGGGTGGGGGCGGGGGTAATTGAAGCTGTTCGGTTGCTTTTTAATTCCGTCTTGGCCAACAGGCTCATGCGCTCTGCTGACCTGGCTAGCTACGATCCTCCAAGGCAGGAAAAGTGAACAGGGCACTAGAAGCAGCAGCGTTTCTGTCCAACCCTACAGGAGCTTCCCTATTTTACTTCAACAACCGAGAAAGTGTTTTCAGCTAAATGCAGCTTCCCACTCACCCAAACAAGGGGACATCCTATCAGTGCGATGAAGTCTGCTGACAAGGGCGGCATGGACCCAAATGATGTCATCCATGGAGGGGTACCAAGAAGGGCCGAGGGCCTGGCACTGCAGCAGGGCAGACAACAGAAAGGATGCACTGGGATCCCATGATTTCACACGTATGGCCTCTTGGAACCCAAAGCCACGCTGTTGCTCTGCTGCTTGTCAGTGTGGTGGCGGTAATTTTTAAAGTTAAGAAAGGTCAATTTCTCCCCAACTTACGTAATTCCTACCATCAGACATAACCGCTGAGATTATAACTAGAGTGGACAAAATTTGTAAAAAAGGGCCCAGGAGCTGAGTTGGTAAGGCAGTACGTAAGGACTGGAGCCACTTGCTTTGGGTAAGAAGGTTCAAAATGCCTTCATCCATTTTTTTTTCCTGCCTTCACTTATATTTCTCCCTGGATACAGAATCCTGGGTTAACAGGTTTTACTTTGCACTTTAAAGATGTTGTTCCATTGTCTTCTGGCTTGAATAAAATCTGATGGAAAGTCTATCAGTTCTCATGTTTATTTCTCTGTACGTAGTGTCTTTTTTCCTCTTGATGCTTCTGCAATTTTCTTTTTATCATTGGTTTTCAGCAATTGGATTATGATGTGGCTCAGTGTCATTTACTCTGTGTTCATCTGCTTGGGGTTTATGAAGCTTCTTGGATCCGTGTGTTTACAGTGTTCATCAACTTTGGAAAATGTTCAGCCATTAGTCTTCAGATTCCTGCCCCTTCCAGAAATCCGATGACATGCTGGACCTCTGATACTTTCCCACGGGTCACTAGGGCTGTTTGTTATTGTCTTTCTTCTGTGTTTCATTCTTAGTTCATTTATATTGACTCATTTTTCTCCTGATTATAGGTCATAATTTTCTGCTTCACCTGTGATTTTTGATTAGAGGCCATACATTATGATTGCTACACTGTGAAGCATTTGGATTTTGTTGTCTTCCTTTAACGAGTACTGAAGTTTGCTGGTGTGAACAATTAAGTCTGTGAAACAGTTCGATTATTCTGAGGCTTTCCCCCCTTCTCTTCTAAATCAATTCTGAGCTATAATTTACATACCAAAATGCACCCATGTTAAACACAGTTCAAGAGTTTTGTGTACGCGGATGTGAACCTACCTACCACCAATATACTAATTGCCATCACCCCCAAAACTATCTCCTGTTCCTTTGCAGTTGGCTTCACACCTACCACTCCAAGGCAATCTGTTTTCTTCACTACAGATGCCCTGTTTCTAGAATTTCATGTACCTGGAGTCGCACAGTAAGAGTATACTTGAGCTGCGTTCTTCTGCTCGGCACGTTCGTCCTTGCTGTGGCACAGATCACTAGTTCATTCCTTGTTGTGGCCGACATGTATTCCCTCGTCCAGATATACCACAATTTGTTTATCCATTCCTGCGCTGATGAACATTTGGATTGTTTCCAAATGTTTGGGGCAATTATGCATAAAGTTGCTATGAATATTTATACAAGTCCTTTTGTAGCCCTGTTTTCTCTTAAGTAAATGTCTAGGGGTGACATTCCTGGGTTGGATGGTAGATCTAATTTTCTTTTTTTTTTTATTTTTTCTTAAGATTTCATTTTTAAGGGAGCCTGGGTGGCTCAGTCAGTTGAGCATCTGCCTTCGGCTCACGTCATGATCCCAGGGTCCTGGGATCGAGCCCCACACTGGGCTCCATGCTTAGTGGGGGGCCTGCTTCTCCCTCTGCCTCTGCTCCTCCCCACCCTCCTGCTCATGTGCTCTCTCTCAAATAAGTAAATAAATCTTAAAAAAAAAAAAAAGATTTCATTTTTAAGTAATCTCTACACCCAGTGTGGGGCTCAAACTTACAACCCTGAGATCAAGGGTCTCCTGCTCCATTGACTGAGCCAGCCAGGTGCCCCGGGTGCAATTTTCTTTAGAAGAAACTTTCAGTTTTCCGAAACAGTTGTATCATTTTACATTTCTGCTGTCGATACATAAGAGTTCCAAAGTTCATATTCTCTTCAACTTTTGGTATTGTCAGCCTTTTTAATTGTAGCCATCCCGCGGGTACACGGGGGCAACTCGGTTTAACATGCACATCCCTGGTCACTAATGATACTGAACAGCTTCTCGAGCACTTACCGGCCATTTGCATATCTTCTTTAGAGAAATGTCTATTCTGCTCCTTTGCCTAGTATTAAATTACATTGACTTTTACCTGAGTTGATAGAATTATCTATTATGGATGCAAGTCCTTTGTCAGATATTTCTTTCCCAGTCCGTGGCTTATCTTTTCATTTTCTGTACAATATGTTTTGAGATCAGAAATGCTTAACTTAGGGGCGCCTGGGTGGCACAGCGGTTAAGCGTCTGCCTTCGGCTCAGGGCCGTGATCCCGGCGTTGTGGGATCGAGCCCCACATCAGGCTCCTCCGCTATGAGCCTGCTTCTTCCTCTCCCACTCCCCCTGCTTGTGTCCTCTCTCGCTGGCTGTCTCTATCTCTGTCAAATAAATAAATAAAATCTTTAAAAAAAAAATGCTTAACTTAGATGGAAGTCCAACTTTACTTTTTTTTTCAAGATTTTATTTATTTATTTATTGGGCTGGGGGAGAATGAGCAGCGGGAGGAGAAGAGGGAGAAGCAGGTTCCCCACTGAGCAGGGAGCCCGATGCGGGACTTGATACCAGGACCCTGGCATCATGACCTGAGCCGAAGGCAGACGCTGAACCGAATGAGCCACCCAGGTGCCCCTCTTTCCTTTCTTTCTTTCTTTTTTTTTGGGGGGGGTAACAGTTCAAGTTTTTTGTGTCCTAAGAAATCGTTGCCTATCCCAAGGTCAAAAGATTCTCTCCTATGCCTCCTTCTAGAAGTGTTACAGTTTCCACTTCTACATCCAGATCCGTGCTGTAGTTCTGCTCCGCTTTTGTGCACGCCTTCAGCTTGTTTCCACAGTGTGCCCTTTCCGTCAGGGCGGCAGTGGAGTTTGAGAGCGGCTTTCTCAGATAAGGAGGCCCTTCAGAGGTGTCCAAATGTCCCCGGAGCTCAACAAGTCTCACATATGACTGGACAGAACGTCTCCCAGCCCTAGAAAGTAGTTCAACTTCCAGCTTCCCAGCAGCTGTTCTTGGCTGTTCTTGGCTTTGCCCTGCGTCTCGTCTCCCTCCCCCACACACGCACAGACTCATGTGCGGAAAGAGCCTTGAGGAGACCCCTGAGCAAATGTCCAGAGCTTTTCCTCCACGTAGCTCTTTTTTCTCCACATTGTCCCTGGAAATTCCAACTGCTCTGGCTTCCTCAACTCTGTCTCCTCAACTTGGCAAGGCTGCTGCACTCTGCTTGGGTTCCTCCTCACTGCTCTGAGATCTGAAAATTGCCTCCGGCAAAAGCTGCAGAGGAGACCACGGGGCTTACCTTATTATTTTCGGTCCCTTGGGAACCATTATCTGAGTTGCCTGTTGCCCAGTGTCTGCAAATAGTTGTTTCGTATGTTTTGGTCTGTTTTCTGGTTGTTTACAGAAAAAGGGCAAATTCTATACCAGCGACTCCTTCACTGGCAAAAGTCTCTTCATCCACTTTTGCATAGGCTCACATGTTACATGTATCCACATGGGATAGATTCCTCTGACTTCAATAAGCCTTGGATTGCAATCTCAAGAGGAAAAGCCTTTGGCTTTTTCCTGGTGCACCTACCCTGCCTACAAAAATTGCTGCAGTGATGCTCTCAGTGAAAAACCAAGCAGGTGAGAGACAACGCAACCAGATGGCATTGAGCAGTCCATGCGTAGAGGCGACAGGAAGTCCGCCGAGGTTAGAGAAGCAGTGTCCCTATGTCATGAACTACACATGAACCCCGCACACGGCAGGCAGGTGGAGCGGTGGGGAGCCCTGGCGCTGGAGTGAGACCCACCGGTTCAAATCCCAGTATTCCACTTAGAGGCTGCCACAACCTGAGACACTTCACTTAACCTCTCCGTACCTCAGTTTCCCCAAGTATATAATATGATAATAGGAGCACCCGCTTCAGGTGGCTAATGTGAGAAATATATGAGTTAATATATGTAAGGTGCTTACAGGGCTTGGCATGTAATAAGCACTATACAGTGTGACTCAGTACTGTCGCCAGATCTAACACGGGCCAAAGCACCTTCAGCCAAAATACCTCAGAGCCTGTGGCTCGGACCTCCCAACCCAGGGGAGGCTTTACAAGAAGACTGAAAGCACAGATCCTACATTTACACAGTCCCAACATATCCCCCCACAATTTACTACTTACAGAGGAAAACTGTTAACTTCACAGTGGACAGACCTGGAGGACCACCTTACTGCAGTCATCAAGAGAACTTGGCCAGTACTGGGAGAAACCCACATCAGGTGCCTCGGGGTCTGACACACTGAGGAGGTCACAGCGTCACTTACGCAGCATCCCTGCCAAAAACATAACCTGAACGTAATCATGAAGAACCACCAGACAAAACCCATCCGGGACATTCTACAAAACCATTGGCCTATACTCTTCAAAAGTGTCAAGGCCAAGAAAGATGAAGAAAGGCTGAGGAACTATTCCAAGACCAGTTTCCAGGTGGGGAAAACTCAGCATTGTGCCAGCACCAGCCTGGCCAGCAAGCCAGACCAGACCCAATGAGAGGCAGAGGTCATACCTGTCCGGTACAGACTGTCTGTCCTGCAACCTAACGGTATGGGCTAAGGTCATTAGGGGAAGTTTCCTGGACGCTGGGGAGGATGTGGCTAGGTGGGAAGGAGGGACAAAAGCATTCAGGGGAAAGAGAAATGTGGGTAAGGGGAAGAGGCAGGAACGGGTTTGGCAGGTGCGGGGGGCTGGGAGAAGAGCAGCCTTGGGGCACGTTGCCACATCCAGTGTCTCATAACATGGCTGTTCCTGGCCCAGGCTACAAGGCAAACCATGCGTTGTCTACAGCACAGAAAGAGTTCAGAAAGGGACACAGCAGGTCCAGGAACCTGGGTGTCCTGCAAGACTCCAGGACACCAGCTTAGTTCAAGGCAAAGAAGGACTACCAGCAGCTATGGCCAGCGTGAGTGAGGACAGAGGAGCTCCTTGGTATGGTTCCATGGTTCACCGGGTCTGAATACCTGCAGACAGCAACACGCCCATCACCACCTCTCCTCGCCCTTGTGCCTCACATTACTGCAGACCAAAATTCAGCCTAAGCCATGTCCACACTGGCCCAACCTCAAAACCTCCATTTTGGGGGGAGCAAGATCACTACAGCACAGCTGCTACCCAGCTGGGTGGGCTATCGTCCCATCCACAGCAGCGGCCTTTAAACTACAGGGGCCCATAGCAAGACCACAGTCTGTCTGTTGGCTGTTTCCCTGAAGACTTTTTTTTTTTTTAACCTATCTGGGGTATTAGTAAATTATTTACTTTAACACGTTGAAAAAGACAAATCCATATGTAATCTGCTCAGTGGTCTGAGAGGCAATGTAACATTCTTCTTAACTCTCCTTTCATTAAGCATTTTTTTTTTTTTGCCAGCAACTGATCAGATTTCTGACAGAAATCTGGGGACAGAATTATAA
Organism: Ailuropoda melanoleuca; assembly: GCF_002007445.2. NCBI lineage: Eukaryota > Metazoa > Chordata > Mammalia > Carnivora > Ursidae > Ailuropoda > Ailuropoda melanoleuca. Next base: position 20,842,553 of record NC_048221.1, read on the forward strand.
ACCAGGGTTCTTGACAGAGAAAACACATTCCTATAGGCCTCCTCCACTGCGTCTCCAGGACCCCAGCACCCGCCCCTTGTCATCAGCCTCTCTTCCCCAGACTTTTGGACCCCAGTTCTCTGCAGAGCTCAGACAGGGTGGGAGCAGCGGTGGAGACAGTAGACCTGTAATCTTCAAGTCTGCTGCGTTGGAACAACCTGCAAATATTTTGGGCCCAAACTCACCGCCCAAATAGAAAACCTTCTCTTGAGCTCTGATGCTGCCTCGGCCAAGATGCTAACACGGCCCTTGGCTCTGGACAAGAGAGATGGTGTGCCCTGCTTCTACAGGACAGCGTCTCCAGCTTGTCCTCACCCCGGGGTTGATGCCAGCACCTCACCTCTCTATATCATTTTTCATATTATTAGGTGAAAATGTCTTCTAAGAAAATGGAAAAGCTCTTAAAGAACACTGATGAGTTTAAGACGTTAGAGCCACTGGGTGGCTCAGTCAGTGAAGCGTCTGCCTTTGGCTCAGATCGTGATCTCTGGGTCCTCAGCAGGGAGTCTGCTTCTCCCTCTCCCCCTGCTCCCTCTCTCTCTGCTCTCTCTCAAATAAATAAAATCTTTTTAAAAATTTTTTTAAAAATTAAAAAAAATTAAAAAGAGGCTAGAGGAGCCCAGGGATTAGAACAAAAGCTGGAGGGAGGGGGAAGAAAAGCACTCTGAGAAAGGTGAACATATAAAAAAAATATATATATAAGGTTGGTTCTGCTCGTGTCCCAAACTACTGTGCATACAACTTTGTCCATGAAAGAGAAAACTAAAGACGAAGTGTGAAAGCTCTTGCCACCTACCACTGATTGGGGATCGGAAAAGCCATAGATACTCAACACCAAGTCTTTCAAAGTCAATGAGAAAAAACAACGTTGAGTGCCCCAGCCAGCTGAGTGATCTTACCTCACCTACCCTCTGTACCACCCCACGGCCCCCGCATGAAAGCACGCCCCAGGTAAGGCCCAGCCTCACGCAAAGCAGCTCGAGCGGGGCCTGACAGCAGCACAACACGCCCTTTAGGATGAAGGGGACACTCTCAATCAAAGGAAACGTGGGAGGACCTGTGAGACGCTGAGACGGGATTGCAGTGACTTACGCCAGAAGTCTTTTCAGCATAGGCACAAAGGTGATTTCAGTGGTTGACAGCCCTGGGGTGGTAGGTACAGGATTTCTAGAAGGTGCTCACACCTGGCCTTCTCATAAGAGACGTTCTTTAGCAGAGCCCCAGCCCACCAAGGCCTCGCCAGCCCCGGCAGCTGTCCAGAATCCAGGCTGGCAGCAGCCCTGCCTCCTTTACACCCGTGTGCGCTGTGGAGGGCAGCCGGCGAAAGCTAGTTCACAGTAACGAGCCGCTCCCTTTACTAGCTAGCAGCAGTGCCTCTGCGGCTGGACAGCGGGGTCCACAGGGGGACCCCATGAGGTCTAAAAGGGACGTGATAAAGCTGCTTCGAAGGAAACGTTCACAGAAAAGCAGTCCAAATGGAGCACAAGGTAAAGGCAGAAGCTCACTTGCCACCTGATAATTTAACTCACCCTCATTTTCAAGCACAAGCTGTAGGAAAAGAGGCCCGCAACTGGACAGGAAGGCTGTCTAGAAGCCTCCTTTTCTGGGAGCCTCTGTCCCATGCTCTCCAGCCCCCAGAACAATGGCCCTGCTCACAACCTCCTCTGGACCTTGGCTCTCGCCATTCCCCATGTCCCTTTCGCGTCACCCTCAACCCCGGTGCCGTGCTCGAGGAGGGCTTCCCCATGGCTGCTTCCCCAGCCACAGGCAGAACCCCTCACCCCTCCCCTCCAGAGCCACCTTCGCACTATCCGGGCTGCAGCCCACTTCAGCGGAGAGCCCCTGGGGGACGGGGTGCGGGTCTCAGCAGTCCATGTCGAGGCAGCACCCAGGCCCTTAACAAGCCCTGCCAGGGCACTGTTCTCATCCTTCAGGGGCCACATACTGACCCAGTCTGTTCTCTAGGGCTCCCCTGAGAGTTCACTGAGTGACCCCCAAACTGAATAAATGTAATTCTCAACAGAGACAACTCTGTGCACAGCACCCCCTCCCCCCGCCGACCCTGGACACACTGGGCACTGTCTGGACACATTTTTATCTGTCTCAGTCTGAGGGAGGGGGGTGCATCCGGCATCTAGTGGGGAGAGGCCAGGGACGCTGCTGAACACCCGACAAGGCACACGACAGCCCCCGCAGCAAAGAATTATCTGGCCCCAAATGCCAACAGTGCCAAGCTGAAAAAGCCTGGGTTAGTTGGAAAACTTCCCAGTAGTGGAGCAGGCTGACAGGCCCACAGACCACTTCTAGGCATCCGTGAGGAAAAAGATAACTTAGGGTTCTCCCCAACTCAAGGTTATAAACTACACTCCTTGCAGCACCAGGGAAGCAAATTGTGAAAACCAGCAGGTAACGTGAAACCACTGAGAGCCATGCAGAGGTGTCCTCATCAGCAACTGAACCCCAGCTCAGCTACACTCCCTCCCCGGTGCTGCAGAAGGCTCAGTCCCGGGCAGGATGGCCATCCTCACGCTGCCAGGGAGAAGCTGCACACAGGCCCGGGCTGGGACAGCAAACCTCAGATGGGCTCATACATGCACAAAATGACTGGTAAGTCATTTCAAATGTCTACTTTCATGCTATCAAGAGCCACAAAAGAGTCTGAAGTTCCAGGTAACACTTTGGACATAAAAAAGAATTATTAAGAAAGGAAATCAGAGTTGTTTAAACAGGATAAAATGAGGTGACAAAGCGAGGGGTTAGGGTCCTCCAAGAGTGCACCTGTGTGGAGAGGGGCCCAAAGAAGGCAGGCAGGGGTAGGGAAAGTGGTTAACAGGGTCTGGAGTCTGCTGGGCCTGGCTTACATTTCAGCTCCACACCTACTAACCAGGACGGTGTTCGCCATCCTTGTTACTTCTGGGGATGCCTGGGAAGTACATCAAGTGCCGGGCAGAGGAGCCAGCACAATGGGGACTTGGTACAGAGCAAGCTTCTGGAAAGACACTGGCTCTAGGGACCAGCACCACCACCTGCCATTATCTACCTGGGGCAGATAAGGCCAGGGCTCGGGCACAGGTTAATCACCTGTAGCCACGGCTGCCCTCTCAAGGCCCGTGAGAGACTGTGTAGGTGAAAACACAGGTCAGGGTTAGGTGAGGAGAGGGGAGCATTGCCTCTACTAAAGGCTCCTGCTTTGGGTACATGCTAATTTGCAATTCACCAGCATCGTGCTGGTTGTGTTCAAGTTTTCTACTATTATGCAGTCTACGAAAAGAGGGCGAAAGGTAAAGATGCTGTGCAAACAAGATAGCAAGGGAAATGTTTAACCTAATTCAGAAAACAAGTTACTCAAGCACTTGTGAAACGCTCTTCAGTGGGACTCTCGAATGCAAATACTGTAACAACGAGGATGACTTCACCCCCACCCCCTGCAGAGGGCCTAACGCGTGCCTGATACTGATCCAGCTTCTTTACATTCTTCCTAATCCCCACAGTCCCAGAAAAACTATTATTTCCATCTTACCCGGGAGCAAACCGAACCGTGGGGAAATATAGGTAGGCTGCTCAAGGGCACAGTGAGGCAGAAGCAGAAATGGAAGCCAGGTCAGATTGGTTCCAGAGCCAAGGATCCTATTTTTAACCACCTGTAAAATTCCTTCAAAGAGACTTCATCTTCATGCAAATATTATACTAATTGCAAAGGATTTTAAACAGATCATTTAAGCAGAGGAGGCTGGATAGGCCCCTATAGGGCAATGCTTGACAAACAGGCATTAAAAGGCTAAAAAATGCATTTCATTAAATTATTCTACAACCCAGACTGTCCTTTAATTCAGACAACTCCCTCTTGCCCTGATTTTACTCCAGATTAATTTTTACTATTAATAGAGGAGATCACCATGACAGATACACGCTACCAGATAAATTGGCGTTTAGAAACCCTGAAAACTCTCCAAAAATAAAGATTCCTAACCAGCTGCCACACTAATGTTGGCTGCCCTCCCTTCCCCTGTGGGCACAATACCAGCCTGGGACAGAAAAAGGGATGTTCTTCCCCAGCCTTGGCTGGCACTCCAGAGGGAGCAAAGGAAACCAACATTTATTGAGTGCTAGGTGCCGGGCCCAGACACAGGTGCCTTCTCATCTCCAGCTCCAGCGCGGCCACGACTGTGTCCCACCCTCATACCAGGTGACCAATGAGTGAAAAGTTATTAGGGAATAGGATATTCCCACGATCCCGAAGGATCACCACCACAGAGATAATTTAACCATTGCAAAGGTGGGGGGGAAAGTACCTTTACAAGGGAGAGATCCAGAGACCTCACCCCTCCGCCACATGAACAACCTTATCATTACTGACAGCAGGGCCGCCTGAGGTCACGTGCTTCCCGGTACGCTGTCCTGTGAAGCACAGAGTACTGCCTACGGAGTGTTCCTGCTGTAAAAAAGGTCACCTGGACCTAAAACCTCCTCCAGACCAAACTCAGGGAACACAGGGGTCCACGAAACAGCTCACACACCACCACAAGGAAACACCCAGGCAACTCCAGAACATGGCACACAACCCCATGACAAGCGGCCGGTGCTCTTCAAAAGGGCTATGTCATTAAAAAACCAATGTGTGTGCGAGTGTGCAGGGGGTGATCGTTCTATAGTAAAAATGACTTCAAAACACAAGTAATGCAACATGTGGCCCTTGACCAGCTCACAGTTTTCAAAGACCGCATTTGCAAGAGACTTGGGACAGGTGGGCAAGTGTGACTATGGACTGGCTGTTGGGTACTATGGTGGAGGTATCGTATCCATTTTCTTAGGCATGATCATGAAACTGTGATTATGCAGAAGACTGTCCTTCTCAGGAGACTCAACTGGAAGTTTTTAGGGGTGAAGTGTGATCCTGGCTGCAACATATCTTCAAGTGGCTTGGCCAGGGAAAAAAAAAAGTATAAAGAGATAAAGCAAAAGCGGCAAATCACGAACAATTTCTGAATCTAGGTGGAGGGCTGATAGATACTGTATTATCACTGTAGTATTTCTCATCTTTCCTGGATGTCTGACATTTTGTAAGGTAAAGACTGGGATAGGGTGGGGAGAGGGGACCCCAGGAAGGGTGGCCCCGGCAGGTCTGTGCGTACAGAACATGTAAGGAGACCGGTTCACAGCGTGAGAAAACCAGCAACTCTTGCACGAAACTGAGATTTCAAAGCCAGGCAGACTGGTGTGTGAGGTTCCTCTGGGTCTCAGGAAAGCTCTCATTTCTCAAGGCCAGCAGTGTTTTTGTAATACACCGACGCCCTCTCCAGCTGGCCAGTCCCCACATCTGCACCACAAAAATAGGGAGGTAGGTCTATCCAACCTCTCCAACTGCTTGCTGTGTGAAAACCGATTCTGTCTATACTTCAGCCCGGAACTTTGTGCACGGTGAAGGAGGCTTGTGTTTGCTATGCATCCCACATCCTGACAGTCAACACCCCCAAATGCCAACACGCACGCTGGCCGACACCGACCTCTGGCTGACAGCTGGGCCACGGCCCTGCAGCAGACAGTGTGCTCAGCTCTGTTCTGCTGTGACTCTGGTCTGAGCAACTTCATCAAGTCACAGATTAGAGATAAAGCCACCAAAACAAGAGGAACGGCTCAGCAGGCAGGTCATGACAAGCCCCTTCATTGAAAGCATTTCTTTCTACTCAGACACCAGTGCTTCTCGGTGACATCCCAGAGAACCCAGACTGGGAAGTCCCTTTATAAGCTTGCCTCCGAGTGTGTTCAGCTTTCCTTGCATACAGAGGGTAGCTTAGGTAGCGCAGGGAGGTGAGACATGCTGACCTGTCTTAGCCGACACGGAGACATGTGTGTGGATGCTGGCCGGTAACAGTCTGTATTTATGCAGCTTGAAGAGAGGCGACATACGTCACCTGGCATTCTTAACTCTCAACCGTCTGGGCTGAGACCATCTGAAAATCCCCATACAGAGCCAAGCACCAGGATGAGAAATCCTGTGAGAATCAAAAACCTCCCATATATATGTGTGTACATGTATGTGTGTGCACACACACGGATGGACATAATATCTGAAGTCTTCCTCCAGGACAAAACCCTCTAGGTAAAAAACACAACCACCTGTAAATGGGATAAAAAAAAAAAAAGTGATTTTTCTGGATAGAAAAAGAAACATAAGGATAGTAGTCTGAGGAGTCACTGAATTCAGGGATGTGAAGTGATGAAAAATGCCTCAGCCTATTTGGCAGAGAAGGGGGTGCAGCCAATGGAACAGAGCTGGTGTGCCCGGAAAATGGACCAGTGCCTGCCCGGAGAACTGGGGAACTGACGGAGAAGAGAGCCAATGAGCCCAAGGCCCGGGGGGACAAAAACACCCAGGTGGGAACAGCCTGTGACCCCAAAGAGGTTAACTGCTCAGGAGAGATGACTGCTATTTAAAATATGCTCAACAAAGAAAACAGTGGAACTGATGAAGGATGGAGAGGCTTCATCTTAACACACCGAGACCTCCCTCAAGGGCGGCAAGGTGGACACCTGGCACAGGAGCCTGGCACTCTTGCCAGCAGCTCTGCCTGTCTGGGGAAGCGACGCTGTGCCTGGAAGACAAAGCCCAGGCAAACCAAACTGCTCACAGATGCACTTCCTTGAGAGCACCTCCACCCCCTCCCTTCGTCCCCAGCAAAGTCACTGCAAAACGTGATGCAGCCCCTGAGAGATTCCCTCCTCAACCCCACAGTGCCAACGGGGAAAGCCCCATGGTTCTCAGAACAGAACCAGCAAGTTGAAGAGATAAGCAAGGGTAGACACAGTTCTCACCCCTCCACCCCTTCTCCCCATCTCTTCTGCTCATCACTGTCCCAGGAGCCAATGCCCATTTCCACAGGCACCCTCCATGTCTAGACTTACATTGAGCAAAAGGCCACTCTGTAGCCTGGTCTTTGCCTACAGAAAGCACCCACCGCAGTGGGGTTTGCACATGTGCTCACACTGAAGATTAAGCAAAGTGAGTATGTCCCTGAAGACTCCAGGGCCAGCGCCGTCACTCAGAACACAGGCAACCTGGCACACTTCTCAGCAGCGAGCAATTCTGCCAGGTCATAATCATATTTCCCTCCCTGAACCACGAGTATCAAGCTCTCAAGAATAAATCGGGCCATCAGCAGCAATCAAATCCACGGAAATAGCCAGAGCTAGGATAGCAAATCCTAAGTTAGGGAACAAAACTCAAAGCAAGTTTGCAGTTCCTTCAGAGAGAAAGGAAGACAGATGGAGGAGACAGAAGTGGGAGGGGAGGGGGACCCACTCACGGTGTCTTGAAAACACATGCATACAGTTCATGCCCCCAAGTCAGCAGCTGATTTTGGCTAAGTCGTCATAAATTAATACTGTGGAAACAAGTGGGTATTTGTTCAGCTGGGAAAATAGCAAGGCAAGTAGAGACTAAAAAGGAAAGAAAAAGTGGCAAACATATACAGTCGGGCACTTGGGGTAAGATTTATCAAGGCCAGGCAACGAGAAGAAGTGTCATCCCAGAACAGCCTCTTTGGGGTTACCTGAATGAAGCCTGGGATAATTCATTCAAACAAGCCCCGTGTTATGACAAGCAAAGCTATAACGCCAGCAACTCCACCCCAGAAGACAAATGCACACAGCTGCAGGTTCTGTCCCCAGTGCGAAGGAGCATACTTTCTGCAGAAACTTTCCACTCTGCCCATGTGAGCACAGTGGGGAAGTTTTAAGAACCAGTCATTCTGGAATGAATGCGTCCGTACAGATCGTTATAACCCTTCCTTCCCCCAGAATGCAATCACAGCCAACTGAAGCCTCCTGTTAACTGTAATCAAGGGAAGGATGTGCACTAAGAAAACAACACAACCCCAAACGCACAGCACACCTGACAACAGGGTGGAACTTCTAGTTCTCCAGAAGGGCCATCTGGGGCTTTTTTCCCTCCATCAGGAAACTCTCAAGAAAAGGCCCGTGGGGACTTAGCACAGGAATTCTGCCACCTCTCCAGACGTTCTGAGCCACCTCCTCCACTAAGCCACTAGGTTGCCTGAGTCTTATGGAAAGGAAGGAAACTTTAAATACAATAGAGTGCGTTGGGCAGGGGAATGGCCAGGGGAGGCTTGAGATGCAACATAATCAGGAAAGCTTGGGACAGATATGGAACAGGTGGACCTGTTCAGGAAGAAAGGAGGGGAAAGAGAAGTGGAAAAGAAGGCAGTCTGGGTGGGTCCTGCTCCAACCAAAACAGAAAATAAAGCTGGGGGGAAAGGGGGAGGCGGGGCAGGAGGAAGTAGTGCTGGGAACGCAAAGCATGGCCTTACAATCCAGGTATCGCAAAGTAGCGGGGATTTAAAAGCCAAAGGGAGACAGCAAATCTTTGCGGAGTGAGGAAACAGGAAAAAGCCTAGCAACAGACAGGGCATTTAGGGACGCGGGTTCAAAGTGCGAAGGGAAGGCTAGGAAGACTCTATGAGGGGGCACAAAGGATTATTGCAGCTGGGGGGTTCATGGCCCCAGGATGGAAAGTGGAGTAGCCTTAATTCGCGATGACAAGGTAGCGGGGGGGTGGGCGCGAGTTTTAGTTCTCTCGGAAGAGAGGCGTGTGCGGGCTGTAGAAGAGAAGGGGTGACCCCCTGGCTAAAGGCTGTCGCGATAAGGCGAGGAACTCAGGACCCTGGGTCGGGGGACGGCGCTCCCGCTAGTCTGGGAATGCCCAGCCTGCGCTCGCGGGCAGATGGCCCCCCCGCCACAGGGCCCGGAGCCCCAGGCCTTAACTCTTCAGGCAGGAGGTTCCCCGAGGCGGGGCTGGGCCTGCGGAGGTCCCACAGGGCCTCAGGAGGGGCGGGGGTCCAGGACTCACGCATTAACGGTGCTGAAGGCCACGACGCCGAGCAGCCCCTGCAGGAAGATGCCGAAACTGTGCATGAGCGCGCCGCTCTCGCAGCGGCCCGCCCCGGACGC
>NC_048221.1:20851838-20938787 GCF_002007445.2 Ailuropoda melanoleuca
GGGCGCCGCGGCCAGCCCGCCCGCCCGGCCTCGCTCCCTGCGGGGGCCGCGCCGCCGAGCTCGGGGCCCGGAGTCCAAGCCGGGAGCCGGTACCTCCGCCCCGCGGCCCACTCGCCGCCGCGCGTAACCCGACGTCTGAGACCGCAGCTCCTGATTGGCTCGGCTGGGCGTGGGGGCGGGCCTCAGCCGCTCCAGCTCTTCCCCCCACACACACACGGGCGGGGCTCCGGCCGGGCGTGGGGGCGGGGTCGTGCGTCCAGGCCACAGGTAGAGCGGAGCAGGTGAGCGGGGCTGCGCGGAGGCGAGTGAGCCCAAGGACCCCGAGTTCCAGGTCGGGAAGGCAGGGGCCGGGACCGTCTGCGACTAAATTCTTTTCTTTTCTAAGATGAACCCCTCATACCCTGCAGAATTTATTAAAAATACTCCTGGATTCCACCCTCAGATTCCGATTCAGTAGTTCTGAGACAGGGCGAAATAATCTGCATTTTCAGCAGCCTAGATTATTCTGAAGGAGGCGGTGAGGAGAACGATCCAAGACTCTGCACACAGGCATACTTCTTCCAATCCAGACGTTTGACGTCCTTCTACTTTCCCTGTTAGTACGAATATTGTGGCCAAAAGCTTTACCTAGATTTGTCAATCAGGCCCGAGTCGACTTTTTTCTTCCCTAAACATTATGTAAATGGTCATTTTAATCCAATCACTGTCATTTAGAAATATACAACGTTTATACTGAAAACATGGGAACATATCCCCATCTTGTTTATTTTGAACGTGCTTCATAAAGCCAAATTGTTGGCAACTGCCAGAATCTCTAAGGTCCCCCTCCACACATGCACGTTTACTCCCACCTTAACCCTTTGACTCCGTGGGACCAGCTCTCTGCCTCTATGAGGGCCTCTAGTCCCTATTCTCCTTTCTACCCTCCCAGCCCCCTCTGGCTTTTCTCCGGACATCTCGTGTTGGTGCTCTCCAGTCCCTAGCCTTCCTGCTGCATCCACTTAATGACCGTGTACACATGGTATTACTCCAGTAGACAGTGGGCTACATTTGTGGAACAAGAAAAACTGTATTTAGAGAGTTTCCCTAAAAAATATCCACCAAGGAAACCCAATGGGCTAAATGCTTACAAAAGCTTTCTGGGTTCACAGGAATATTAACCTGATTATCCAGAGAACAATAATGCTACTGGCTCCTTACAGCCAGTTTTCTAGTCCTTCTCTTACAATGCACTTCACACCTCCTGAGTCTTAAATGGCATTCAAGCTGCATGTACCCTGTTCCCTTTTCTCTGCTGAATGAACTGCTACTCGTGCTTGAGGCCCACCTGACCTCCCTCTCCCCGGCCAGCTTGCACATGACCTTGTGTATACCGCTCTACTAGAACTTTTCTGACTGCTCCATTAGATGGCTGTACACGTCTCTCTCTCTCACACAGCTGAGCGTGAGCCTCCCGAGGGTGGGAACTGGTTTTTATTAGCTCTTGAATCCGACATAGTACCTGGCACAGAGAACATGGCAACACTTCTTTAAATTAAACTGAATTTTAATTTATAAAATTTAAAACTCTCCACAAGTTATTGAACATGGGAAAATACACAAAATCAGGTTAAGAAAATAAATAGGTCAGGGGAAATTGCATTACTGTCTTTAAATCTAAGAAGGTCTCTTATGGGGATGCTCAACAGTTACAGTCCATGTTCAGAGGGAACCAGATGAGAGGACAGGTACTTAGAGCAGAAGAGATTGTAGGCTGGGTATAAGGAGACTGTTAGTTGCTTGAAGATACAGGCAGCTTAAGGAAAGTTGCACACCGAGCTGAAGAATGAAGGTTTTGACAAAGCACTGCTCCGCACATCCAGATGTGGAGGGATCCTTAATGCCCGTTGCTGCTGTAGCAAGGCAAATGTAGACAAACAAGGAGCGTTCTTCTGAGATCAGGGGCAGATTCCCCAATGCCAGGAGCAAGGTCTCTGTGGGGAAATTCTGCTCTTCCTACCTTTCCTGAACTGCAATTAAAAAGTACCCAAAGCCAGGGGGTTGGACAGCAGGAGAGAGGGGAGAATTCTGGAAAGGTACATTTTATTGAAGTAGAAAGGAACCTTCTGCTCATTTCAGAGATGGTTCTGAGGCCCCACTGGAAAGAGTTTTGAAGGATTTACTCTGGCCAAGATGTCTTCTTCGCTGTCAAATGAAGTTAAACGTAGCTTAAGACCTGTTTTAATTCTCTTACAACCACTTAAAACTGTCATAATATATCACAAGTTCTTATACACTCTTATTTACANGCCAGGGGGTTGGACAGCAGGAGAGAGGGGAGAATTCTGGAAAGGTACATTTTATTGAAGTAGAAAGGAACCTTCTGCTCATTTCAGAGATGGTTCTGAGGCCCCACTGGAAAGAGTTTTGAAGGATTTACTCTGGCCAAGATGTCTTCTTCGCTGTCAAATGAAGTTAAACGTAGCTTAAGACCTGTTTTAATTCTCTTACAACCACTTAAAACTGTCATAATATATCACAAGTTCTTATACACTCTTATTTACAAAAAAAAAAAAACCACACACAAAATATTCATCCAAAATATTTTTTAATCCCTTGAAGTTATACCCACCAAACTAGATGGGAGTTATTTTAATAGGTATTCTTGTGCATATTTCTCCTTAATTATACTTCATCCTCAATGCATAACTTTTAAAATTAAGAGAAAAACAGCAAGCAGGAAGGATACAATGCAATATGCATTTCGTTTTGTTCCAAACAAGCAGCTTAAAAAAAAAAAAAAAAGGATAGCATAAACAAAGTGCATCAGTTCCAACAAGTTAGTATCAGAAAGAGGCCTAAGGACAGTGCTGGAACCAGCCAGAAGTCCCACCCTAGCAGGCCTCTGATTGTCTTTAGAGAATATTCAACCAAAAAAAGGAAGAAAGGAAGAGGAAAAGAAATGAACACTAAAATCTCAAAAGAAGCATTCGAACTACACTTCCCTAGAGACTTCTTGCGAAAGGAGATAAGTAAATGTCCAGTTTTAACTTTGTCTAAACTTTGTATGGGCCCTTCAATCATCTGCTTTGTGACTTCATTTACCCCCAAAGCCTACCCTCCTCCTTCCAGCACTCTTTGCCCACCTCCATTCTGCCAAGCTAGGCATGCAGTTTGGTTGACTAAACCATGTAGAAACCCTTCAAGACTGAGTTTCCACACATCCTGAGAACAGGCACCCCATCAGCAATGGTGGCATCATCTCACTAGGCGGTATCATCCTTTGTCCCCCAAAATAGCTCAGGGTCCACACTTGACTGCTGGTGTTGAGGACTTGTCCGCCAAGGCTGTACGTAGATTGTTTCTCTTTTAAAACAGTCCTTTGTGATAGGCCATAGCACCAGGACAAACCCAAACAGTGTAAGTCAGAAAAGACTAAAGAGAGGGAGTTTTAGGCCTATTTCTCCATTCCCCCTCTCCTGGTTTTGCTGGTTCTTGTGAAAAATCTAAGAGTTCTGAAACACCAGAAGTAAGACAATCTCCAGTGCATTTACTGCCCACCACCTTCTACACCTTCACCCTGAAGGCTGCCCTCAGAAACAAGGCTACCTCTGTGGTCTGGAACAAGTACAGAGGACACCCCAAGTGAGAAGGCTTAGAACCAGATCCTTGGACTGGGGTTTGAGTGTAGAACTCTTCTGCAAAAACTCCAAGTCCAAAGGTGGCTTGTTTGGATAGATGCAAATTTCCAAAGTACGTATATTCTTACACAAGGTGTGAGAATCGTCAAAGTTCACTAACAGAACGTTGTAAAGTGGATCAAGTCATGGAAGAATTACAACCGCTTGAAAGGGACTGACTTCTTTTTGGCTTTGCAGGAAACTTTGTTCTACAGTTTCTGAGACAGCATCATGACCATGACACATGGTTATTTACAGTGGACCCAGGACCAAAGACATTCAAATTTTAAAAGGGGGTCTGGTTCCCACTGAGATTTATACTTCACTTGTTAGTGATGTCTTCTCCTTCATCTTCCTAAGGCCAAATGATAACACAGAACACTTTTGAACACACACACACACACACACACACCACCCCTAGAATACAGGACCAGTGTTCAAACCCAGCATGTGCTTCCACTGCTGAGACTAAGCTCCTAACATCTCTCTCAGAGCTTCTGTGGGCATGAATCAAACCAGTGAACGGGGTCTTCAATATAAGTCTTTGGTGATAGGTGCCAAGTAAATATAAGTGTCTGTGAGTTTTCCCAAAGTTCCCATCTAGATAATTCTTATCTACTGCTAACAATTTCCTGATGTTCTGTGTGTCCCCCAGAAATACTTTTTGGCTTGCGAGAGGGGAATGGTTCTGAGTCCTGCTCTAGTTAAGGCCTCCTAAAGCTTTTAATCTGTATTCAGGTACCACATTAATGATGGGATTAATAAAAGAAAGTGAGTAAAATATCTTCAAGTCCTCAGGAAGCTTTGGTCCAAGGCCCTCTCTCTCATTGTGAGAATAACTACCTCCAGGAGAAGAGGCATATAAAGGCCAAGCTCTGAGCTGGTTTTCCATGTCTGCCTCTATCATATTTCCATAAATATTTACCAAAAAGCCCCTCTCTTCCAGAGGTTGCTAAGTATCCTTCCCTGACCTCATGTATCCACAACATAGATGCTGGGAGCCACCTACATCACCAAAGAAAGGGAGATATAGGTAAAGCCCCAGTAATGCATCCCCTGCATTAGACACCTCAACTCACCTTCCACTGAGAATGATGAGGGCAGTTTACAAAGGAAAACAGCACAGTTCCCAGAAGCCCACAAAATATGGTCAAAATGTCACAGCAAATCTTCATGTACAATAAGAGGTTTCCCTAACACTAACATAGGCTAATAGTGGTCGGTCAACTTCAAGGTCCAGGAGGCTTATACAGTCCATTCACCTGTTTCCAAGTTTGTCAATTCAGGATCAAAAAATGGATCATGGAGATCTTTCTGACCTCAGGCAGCTGTGGACCAGCTGAAGCTGAAATTCAGACAAATGCAGCCCCTCATAATGTATCTCTCAGAAATTTAAGAGGGTATCAATGTTTAAAGAACAAAGTTCACATGTAATATACAAACATTTTACCCCAACATGGTGAGTTATTATCAGGTTTAAAATCTGTTTCAGAATCAGAGGAATCAGACTGTCACTGTTGTCCAGACAAGCCCCAGCAGCTTTAGGAGGGAAATGGAGTCTAAATTTTATACTAAAAAAAAAAAAAAAAAAAAAAAAAGCCCTGTGCCAAATTCCCAATTACCTTCTCTTATTAAATCTATGGGAGTGGGGGGTGGGGTATATAATTTTTTAATGCAGTGGCCTGAGAAACTGTATATCACCATGAGAATGCAAGAAATATTAAGGGAAACCCAACTTAAGAGTTGGCTTCTCTCTAGGAGAAAGCTGAGCTTGAATAATCACGGTACAGACAGAGGAACCCGCTGAGCCCTGACTGACTATACCCAGATTCAAGACGACTCAGGGCCGTGAGCTTCACCTTTCCAGGGGCTTTGCCCCCTAACCTATGGTTTTGGAGATGGCAAAAGAGAGACAACTTAATGTATTCACTGTTGCATTTGGTCAATTCCCTCTCACAGGAAGTAAATCTCATTTCCCTAAATAAAACAAACATTGATCTTCTTCAAGGAACTCCCTGTGCCTTAGCGCCTTAACTGCTGAGCTCTCAGGAACCTTAATTATGTAAGTTACGCACCCCCTCCCCCAAGACCCTGTACTCAACACTAATTGTTCCCAAGCATCTCATATATGCTTTTCTTCCATAGGCATAGAATTACATTTTTAAAAACCGGATCGCTAAGTTCAAACATATTAACTTTTACTTAAATGACGCTTCTTTCCAGGTCTATCTGGTAGTAACCTAAGCAAAGAATTGATGCTTTAATATACGGTTTGGTTGGAGCGCTTGAGTTAAGGTGGTTCATAAATAATCCAATGAAGAGAGGCTGCAGACCACAGAATGTCTGCCAAGGTCCATAAACTGGTGGGAGCAGGAGAGGGGGATAAGAGGGAAAAATCTACAATCGGTTTAAATTTGTAATACTACCACCTTATATTTGTATAGCTGTTTAGAAGTCACCAAGTTTGTAGTTTTAAAGCATTTTCAAATCCTGACGATGAATAATTAAGTTATAAATTTGCAGGTAACTAGGATAATTAAAAACAAAAAACAAAACCAAAAACCAAAAACCCAAACACTCAGCAATGCAAACCATTTAAAGGAAGCAATCTACGCGTGCATCTTTCCTCATTCCTCCCGGCTGGAACAGCACAGCAAATGCTACTGTTCTCTAGTAGCTAGCAGTGCAATCCTAAGTGAAAATTTGCCTGTAGTTTCATGTTAACCTGAGCTGGGCCAAAAGAAACACCTAAAAGCAAACCAAGTTGTTGAGCTGTTGAGTGGGAATCCTCAGACTGTAGATTACATTCACTTTAAAGGTTTCACCAAGAGGACATGTGAATGTGACTAGGCCAAGAGGTTTCCAGAATCCTTAACCACCTCTCAATCCTTATGCAGCCACTGAGGACACGAGGACGCACTGTCACAGAAACTCCGTGCTCTGCATCACCCCCAAAATGTTTTCTCTGTTGTGCTTCTACTCTCTCCGCCTGGAGACACTGAGAAAGAAGGGGAAATGGGTTTTCCTGTGGGTCCAAGGACCACCGACTAATTTTCACCCAAAGTGAGGACTCTTGAAATGAAACAGACAACTGCAGAGGAAAGTAAATAAAATAAGAGCCACTGAAGTCCCTCTGAAGACTGATGGGGAGAGAGCAACTAAACAGAAATACCCATAGTCTTTGAGAGACCACCTAAAACAGGGAGCCCATGCTGGGTCCAGACGGGAACCAATGACAGCGAGGTTCTCAGATCAGGCCAGGAACTGGTGTAAGTGCTCACATGATATTTTGAAGAAAGCAAACTGTTTTTTGTTTTTGTGTTTGTTTCCCCTCCAGCTTCTGTCATAGTTTTAGTGTTCATGTAGCTTAAAAATGGCATCATACAAAAAACCTTATACATGGCTGTAAGCTCAATCATCAACAGAGGTAGTAAACAAAGGAACTCCTAAGAATAGATTTTAAAATGGATCAAAGTGTGACTGTACATTCAAAACCCTAGAGCCATGTAATCATCCCCAAAATGAACTGTTTTAATTTAAAAAAGCTTAAAAACACAATGACAATGAAGCACTGATGTGCCTTAGGCACGGTCCCAAATCAGTGCTGACTTAAAGCTATGTCCTCTCTTTCCAAGAAAGGGAAAGCAGAGAACAGAGTTCAATCTACAATGGGAAGGAACAGAACAAAAAGACGACCACCACAAGGGTGCTCTCCGGCAGCCGAGACTGCTCTTCGTTTTCAGGCCGCACCGCTGGAAATGCTTAGTCTTCTCACAGGAGTCTTCTCTTCACAGCCCTTCTTTCGTTAAAACTGCAATCTGCTGACCGAGAGATGCCCACAGTTCCACCGGCAGGAGAGCCACTTCTGTGCAGTTTCTGCTTCCTCAGCGTGGGTCCTCCTTCCCTGAAAGTGCAAAGAGAGCAAGCCGCCCCTGCAGGGCCCAGAGCCCCAGGGCTGATTCAGCTCCACCTGCAGGGCAGTGAGGATTTGCGGCATTTGAGCCTCACAGACACATAGCTCACTGTGGTTGTCCTTCTCAGTTGGCAAACTGCTCATAGAAAGCAAACTTGATCCTCTCTATGTGGTGGCAGAGTTTGATGGCGGGGCCCAATTTTAAGTCCATGCACTCTTGAACAGTGGGAAGGGTAAGGAGCAACAGGGCCTGCCCGTCAATTTCCTGTTAAAGCATAAAACACACATTATCTATGATGTGCACATGGATGGCAGCTCAGTCCACACAACCCCCGTTCCCTTTGGCTTGTGTCAAAGTCCCTGTGCTTTCCTTTCCTTACTTTCCCCCTTTACATAAGTGGCACACAGTTTCTTCCAAGTGCCCCCTGCAGTCCTCCATGCTAATGAATCTCCAGAATTTAGGAAAAATTTTTACCAAGGATAAGAATCCATTCTACCCTTTCTGCTCTGCAGAAATTCAGTGAATGAACTAGCTTTGTAACTGGCTACTGAAAGTGACAAAAGAAACCACTTTTTAAAGGATGATTTTTAGGGGTGCCTGGGTGGCTCAGTCATTAAGCATCTGCCTTCGGCTCAGGGAATGATCCCAGGGTCCTGGGACTGAGCTCCTCTTAGAGCTCCCTGTTCTGCTGGGAGCCTGCTTCTCCCTCTCCCACTCCCCCTGCTGGTGTTCTCTGTCTCGCTGTGTCTCTCTCTGTCAAATAAATAAGTAAAATCTTGAAAAAAAATAAATAAAGGATGCTTTTTAAATCTGAAATAAAATATTAACTCTAAACGTCAATGTCTTCCTACTCTGTAACATTCATAAAAGCCTGTTCAGGGGCGCCTGGGTGGCTCAGCCGTTAAGGGTGTACCTTCGGCTCAGGTCATGATCCCAGGGTCCTGGGATGGAGCCCCACATCAGGCTCCCTGCTCAGCAGGAAGCCTGCGTCTCCCTCTCACACTCCCCCCACTTGTGTTCCCTCTCTCGCTGTCTCTCTTTGTCAAATAAATAAATAAAATCTTGGAAAAAAAAAAAAAAAGCCTGTTCAGCTCTTCAAAGATGTTCAGTTTAGAATCTCCCCAATTGTCAAAAAAAAAAAATTGATATTTGTTTAAGGCCACAGACTATTTGTTTCAGAAAACTTGCCTTAAAACTGATCACCACTTTAGAGTCTAACATACTACAGATGTTAATTATTCTTAAAAACAAGCAAATCATTATTTTGGAAAAGAAGAGCACAATTAAGAACTGCATGCTTGATTTTAAGCCATTTGAATATTTGGGAGATGGAAACAAAGTCTTGGGAAAAATGGCAACACAGTGACCATCCGCCTCAACTGTGGGGGGAGTCGGATCATGACCTCTTACAATCCTGCTACGACACCTAAAAGGGGGGCTACATTTCTTTTCTTTTGAATAGAACTATTTTTCTTCAGACTTGTAAATAAATTGCTATTACACCCATTGTCCTTCGCTAAAGAGACAAGTTACTAAAACTCACAGGTCTCTGTAATTACCTGGTCTAGAAATATTCTCGCTAGCGGAGCACAGTCGGTGGATCTGATGAACCGGACAACGTCCGCCACACTCCACTTGAGGGGGTTACTGTCCAGGTGGAGCCTCTCGGAAACTTCAATCCTTATTTCCTACATTGCCCGCAACAAAGCAAACCAAATGGTGTCAGAGCTATTTTATTCTAAAAAAGTCTCTCTATATAAATTCATAACCCTTTAAGGCAGGATTTAAGGGGGTTTTACGGCATGATTTCTCCCAGCAAAGATGGCCGAGGTCCACACACACTAGGTACTCAGGAAATGTTTGTCTTTTATAATAAGAAATATCAATGGGGAAGAATTTATCTCAAAGTTCCAGCACAAATAATGTGGACAATTTGACAGAGAAAAATGGTTTTTAAACCTCCCATTTGTTCCCTAGTCTATTTCGACTCGCTGTCTGGTGTGGGGTGCTGCAGGAGCGGGACGCTACTTCGGAAGAAAGAAGGCTTCACTAAGTCATCAGGAGAAACCATTCACGGCTTCAGTTCAGGCAATATATTTCAAATGCAGCCCAGTTTTAAAACAGTGACGTGACTGCCACTCTTACAGTGTGGATGTTATGTACTGCACATATATGGATATATAAAATATAGCAAACAAAATAGCTTCACCACAATCAAAAGGATAAATAACTTATTTTATTGCTAGTTTAACCTAAAGTAAGCAGCTACTCAGAGAGACCTTCTTTCTGATAGGTAGCTGATCTCCAAATAATCCTTGCAACGCCAGTAAATCACTGAATTTGCAATTCTGTTGAGAGAGACCCGGGAAATTCAACTGAAGCCTGTACTGAAATAAATGGAATGCCCACATCACTAACAATCAGACTTCAGAGAGACATTCTAGAAGAGAGCAATAAAAGGCACTGTATTTTAAAAATGGGTACCTTTGGCGAAGGTGGTTTATTCTCATCATCAGAAAATGAAAAAGTGCGAAGCTCTCTTTTTCTCCGTTGTCTGTCTGGAGGCAGTGATGTAGAGATCTCACTTTGGGTGGGAGAGGAAGAGCACGACTTTTTTTCTGACATTTCTGACTCTTCCTGTAGCTCGTCCTGTTGCTCCGATGTACTGCCCTCACTCAGGGAATCGTCATCCCCTTCATCTGGGTCATCCTCATCTTCACCCCCACTTCCCTAGAGGAAACAGAGAGAAAAGTCTAACTGAAATCCATGACAAACCAGCTCCTGGGCCACAAAATCACCTTCTACTGGGCAGGGGTCTGAATTAGAAAGGCCTGCAGGCAGGGGTCTCCCGGCTTCTGGGCAGGACAGGCACCTCCCAGATCTCGTACCTGGGGTGAGCCCGCTGGGCTGTTATCAACAGATGCAGAGGAGCGCTTCTTCTTATGGACAAAGACATTTTTCCGCCTCTTCCTCCTCTTACTGGCTTTTTTCAGGGCACATGCTAAGTTGCTATGCCCACCAGGTGGCCTCCCAATTCTTTTATTTTTCTTCTTTCCATAATAGTGGGCTAAATGTGAAGGACACAGAAAAATGAAGTCGCTTCGTGATTTCTGTCCACCTCACATCACGAGAGATTCTACTAGCACAGCATGAAAACAGGTACACTGTATTTGATTAAGGCTTAAATTTCCTATCATGGAATAATCTTAACTGTCCGGATCTTAAATGTACAGTATAGTTAGTACTGACAAATGCATAAACCTGAATAACCTTCCCTCTGTCAAGATAGAGAACGTCTCCACCAACCTAGAAAGTTCTCAGGGTCCCTTCCCAGTCAGTCCCCCTCATCAGAAGCCACCACAACTGTACTGCAGTCTCCATCGGTACAGATTAGTTTTGGCTCATCTATGGACATTCGGCAGATGCTTTTTGAACAAGATTTCTTGCACTCAGCAGAAAGTTTCTGAGTTTCACCTATGCTGCTGTGTGTGAATACTTCATTCCCTTCTACTGATGAACAGCATTTCATTGTATAGGATACACTAGTTTAACTCTTCTCCTGTTGACAGGCACCTGGGCTGTTCCCTGGTTTTGGCTGTTACTATTCGGCAATGAACATTCTTGTCCAAGGCTTTTAGGGGGCATACTTTCATTTTCCTTGGGTAAATACCTAGGGATGAAATTGCTGGATCATATGGTAGATTTAGGATTAACTTTTAAAGAAACTACCAAAGCGTTTTCTTAAAGGGTTGCATAATCTGGCACTCCCACCAGCAGTGTGTAAGAGATCGTTGTCTACGCCTTTGCCAACTTGTGGGGCTGTCCACCTTTTTCATTTTAGCCAATGTGGTGGATGTGTAGTCATTTCTCATTATAGTTTAGATTTGCATTTCCCTGATGACTAATGATATTGAGCATGTTTTCATGTGCTTATTGGCCACGTATGTGTCTTTTTTGTGAAGCACCTATTCAAGTCTTTTGTTCATTTTTAAAATGGTTTTCTCTTTCTACTTCTTTCATTTTTATTGAGATATAATTCACAATATAAAATCCATCATTTTAGTGTACATATCCAGTGATTTTTAGTATATTCAGTATGTTTGCAACAATCACCTCTATTTAATTCTGGAACATTTTCTCTTTTTGTTTTTAAATTTTTAAAAATTGAGGTAAAAGTCACATAACATACATTTAACAACTGTTTTCAAATGCACAATTCAGTGGTATTTAGCATATTCACAATGTTTTATACAACTATCAGCTTTCTCTAGCTTCCAGATTTCTCTTATT
Organism: Ailuropoda melanoleuca; assembly: GCF_002007445.2. Classification (NCBI taxonomy): domain Eukaryota; kingdom Metazoa; phylum Chordata; class Mammalia; order Carnivora; family Ursidae; genus Ailuropoda; species Ailuropoda melanoleuca. The sequence continues at coordinate 20,863,702 of NC_048221.1, forward strand.
ACGGAGTTGTGGGGGTATTTTACTTCTTCCTGGAAAGAAATTCTCTGAGAAGTTTTTAATTTTGGTGATTTTTTCCTTTATGTTAGTGCATTCTGTGTCCTAAGAAATCTTTGCTTACCCTGAGACTTGAGGATACCCTTCTTGTTGTCTTCTAGGAGCTTTATAGTTTTAGCTTTTACCCAGGCTTATGAAACACCTTAAATTAATTTTCATATATAGTGAGGTAGGAGCCAAGGAGTTTTGTTTTCGTTTTTTTGATTTGGAAAGCCAATTGTACCAGTGCCATTTGTTGAAAAAACTTCCTTTCCCTGGTAAGTTTTTTTTATCTTTGCTGAAAATAATTTAACCACATAAATTTGGGTCTATTTCCGGCCCGTCTGTCCTGTCCCATCATTCTGTGTGACTATTCCACCCGCCCACTACTGATTACTCTACCTTTATGGTAGAACTCGAAGGCAGACAAGTAAAGTCTCCAACTCTATTCGTCTTTTTGAGGATTGTTTGGGCTATTCTAGATCCTGTGCACTTTCATATAAAGTTTAGAATCTAAAGACAATTCCAAAAATGAACCATATATATTCTAGCTCTAAACATATGCACAGTTATATGTTACTGTAAAAACAAAATATAATGTAATTTTTTTGGCAAAAAAATGAATTCTACAGGATATAAATCCATTTGATATCACTCAAATCACTAACTGGGAAAAATTACAAAGACTCTCTCCTAAAGTCTAGGCTTATATCATTGTGAAAAATAAATTTAGACAAAAAGCTAATAAAATATGCATATCCTCCATAGGCTCAAAGTGATATACACATATTTAGAGTATACTTCACTTAGGTACTAATACTTGCAATTTGCTAAACTAAGTGCTGGATCTGACACTATAAGCTAACACCAATCCTTGCCTTTAAGAAGTTTACAATCCAACAAATATAAATAGGAATTGCAAGGTTAGACTCTTCGAAGATTTTGTGCTTCTAACACTGATTAGCAAGCTCATCATGCTAAATGACCTCAGATCAGCAGCATCAACAGTGTCTGGGAGCTTGCTGGAAAAGCAGACACATTTAGACCCCAGATACCCACAGACCTGATGAATCAGAACCTTGTTTTTAACAAGTTCTTCAGCTGATGTGCACGCATGATAAAGTTTAAGAGGAGCAGGATTACAGATCCCTAAAAGAAGTCTTCAAATTTAACAAGGTAAAATCTACCTCTGTATTAATTCTCCCAAGTGTCATCAGGGCTTGTAAAATTTAAGGAAAGGAGGGATCAGAATTTTGTCTTTGGGCAACAATGCCTTAACAAGGCTCCAAACTGGAAATTTCTTCTTGTATGACGTGTGAGTGTGTGCAGTTTCACATGGGAGAAGATAAGCAATGAGAGGGAACAGGTGTTGTTGTGACAGTTCTGAGTGAGGCCCGCAACTACCCCCCTCTCCTACTATTGATGCCTCCCAACCACCGTGGCTTCTTTGCTGCTCCTTGCAGACACAAAGCAAGCTCCTGCTCCTGTCTGTGCTCTTGCTGCCCCCCGCCCAGAACACTCTCACCATGGTGTCTGCACAGCTGGCTCTCTTGCTTCCTTCAGGTTGTTACCTGGCAGGAAGACTTTCCTAACCACCTCTGAACAGCACCCCCCCCCAGCCTTTCTTATTCCCCTCCTTTGCTTGCTTATCTTGCCTCACTTTTCACCATATTACCTGTCTCTATTTGCTCACTTATTATCAGTCTCCCACATTAAACTGTAAACTCAATGAGCACAGGAATGTGTTTTTCTTTACTGCAGCATCCTGGTGCTAGAACAGTGATGGCACACAGTGGACACATAATAAACACTTGCAGACTGTATGAATGAATCACATATCCCATCAGATGCAATAGTTAATTTATACACATACTATATGTGAAAGTTAGCAAATGGGCCTGTGGGCCAAATCTGGCCCATGGCCTGTTTTGGTATGGGCCTCAAGCTAAAAATGGCTTTTACATCTTTAAAAGTGAAAATAAAACAAAACAGAGAAGAATATGCAGCAGAGATCATATGACCGACAGCCTAACATATTCATTATCTGGTCCTTTACAGGAACAGTTTGTATACTTGTGCTATAGGTGAATGTCTGCAAAATAAACACATTCCAAGATATGAAGTGTGGCCAGCTGTCATAGTTAACAAATTTGAAAAACTGGACTCACTGTATTTGGTCTTTGTAAGCACAGAGCAGTTCTCAGAACACTTGTCCAGAACCATCCTTGGGCCGAAGAGATTAGGACAGCACTCCAGTTTGATGCAAGTTTGCCGGCAGAACTCAGTCACGCGATCCGCCGTCTTCACTACCTCAACAGTAGCCCGGTAACTCTTTCCTTTGTATCTGCCGTGGAAGATGCCAGAGACGAAGTTTACTGGGCTAGTGATTACCCAGAGAAAATCAAGTGCATTCACAGATCTGAAAAGTTATCTTGGCTTCTCAGAATAGTCTATGTCCTTTACAGTTTGAGGATTCTAAAAATAATGAGTTCATGTACATTGTACTTAAATCAAATTTATCACCTAAGCTATGAGAGATAAACGTCAAGGTTTTCATATTAGCAAATGAGGCTCTTGCTTTCTGGTTCCTCAGTTTAAGGTTTCCAAATAGGAACTTTACACTAGCTACTAAAAGAAAAGTGATTTGCACTAAGGCTTTCCTTTACCCCAGGCAGTGATCCTCAGAGTGTGGTCATGGACCAGGTTAACCTGCCATTGGTCACACTGACAGGATCAGAAAACAAGAGTAAGTGTGTATGAACTTTCACAGTAAATTTGCAAAGGTAATTTTATGTCTCTTAAATCTAAAAATAAATTATTCTTGCATTTTATGTCTTGTAATTTTCATACTTCTTAAAACTCATGTTTACCATATTTTATAACAGTACTGGCCCACAACAGGATGGAAACTTACAAAAGAAAACCAATCTGGTCCTTCACCCCAAGTAGCTAAAGAAGAACTGACAGAGAGGACATAACAATTCTAACATGATGCATGAAGAGTGGGCTCTGTGGCCTGTCAGACAGGTAAGAATAAAGGGCAGAGGAGGCTACTCACTTGGCTTTTAGTACCTCCCCACATCCATGCCACACGGAGTCTTTGTCTAGCTGCAGCTCCCGAAGGACACGACTGGGTTTATAGGCTGCATTGATAAGTAAAGTGAGGACCTGCGCTCCATTTTTAAAGCAGAAATATGGGTTGGGAATGAGAAAAGCAAACCATTAGAATCTTGTCATCCCCCAGAATGTCATTTAGGAGATTAATTCTAGTCATATTCATTAACAAATATTAACAAAATGTTAATATTCAAGATATGACCACTGACCAAAGTGGCAGCTAAGACAATAATCAGACCCTCTTAGACATTCAAAACATTATGTTCAGGAAGAAATAGGCACCATGAATTAAAAATTACTCTGCATATGCTTCTAAATCCTTTGCCAGTCATGGCAGACACAGAAGCTCGGCCTCCCCAGACCCTCCATCGCCACCGCATGGACCGAAAGCCCCAGCAGTGCTCACATCCGGTATGTACAGTACATGGCAGCCTGGCCGGGCAGCCGGGCAAGCCCGCAGGTGTGCAGCTTCATCACGGCCCCCACGAGCGCTGCACAGCCTCTGACTCCTCAACTACGCTCCCACGCATCCCCGCACCGTGCTCAGCAGCCTTTGACAAAAGCCCTTTCTACACTAGCAGAGGGGAGCATGCTATGTGAAGAACTGCCGAGGTGGCTGCTCCCTAAGGAGCAAAAGTAATGACGTGTGTGGTCCATTGAACAATACAGGAGAAAAGTGAGTCATTTCTGATAAAACCTAGCATTGTCACATGTATGGCATGCAGATCCTTGTATGCAGGAGTATATGAGACTGCTGTGAAATTTCCACGTTCTTTTGCCCTGGGCAAGAACCTTACCTCTCTGAGGACCAGAACACAGTTCCCAGGTCCTACACACTGAGGCAGCTCAGCGATTCTTCCTTTGTTAAGATATGGCCCTGAGAAGCAACGGTGGTTGAAATATATCTTTGGACAGCAGTATTTTCCATTAATCATAACTGGGAAACAAAGAGAAACAAATATTCAGAACAGTCATTTTCCACTCTGTGTTTCCAAAGTTGGATTACTAGGGGGTGTAGGGGTGGCAAGCATATCCACCATTATATAAAGTTATAAATTACATATTTTGAAGCTTAACACGTTGCCTGAGAGTACCCTTGAAACACCTTAGACTTACAGCAACTTTATTATAGCGCTCATCACTCTGCCCAAATCAAACAACAGCCTGAATGGCATGTAGACTGACTTCAGGGTTAATGCGACACTGTTTCAGAGTCCCACACTTCTCTCAATAAAGGAAGTAAAAGATTGACTTTAAGAACGCATGACGATGGGGCGCCTTCAGTGGCTCCGTCGGTTGAGCATTGGGCTCACAATTTTGGCTCAGGTCATGATCTCGGGGTTGCTCCGCACTCAGCGCCATCTGCTTGAGATTCTCTCTGCCCCTCCCCCAGCTAGTGCACGTGCGCTCGCTCTCTCAAATAAAATCTCTAAAAAGAAAACAATTCTTAAAAAATGAATTAAAAAAAAAAAGAACCCATGGTGATTCTTGTTTTTTAAAAGAGAGAGAGCATGTGTGCGCATACACAAGCAGGGGGAGGGGCAGAGGAAGAGGGAGAGAGAGAATCTTAAACACACTCCCCGCTCAGTGCAGAGCCCCATATGGGGCTTGATCTCATGATCTGAGCCAAAATCAAGAGTCAGACCTTAACCGACTGAGCGCCCAGGAGCCCCATGAGAAACCATGATGATTCTTGATGGTCAACTATTCAATAATCTATTCTGGAATGCTTCTAGGCAGTGATGATGAATATTTTCCAGAACTACAGTTTGTCCCCTTAAAACCACCAAACTAGCATGTCAGCATTGCTCTATGAGGTAAGCACCCTCCCACATCTGGGATTCCTCTGAAGGCTGAAAGTATGCTATGAACACATCTCTAAGTTCTTTAAGTACCGTGGGCACAGAGACCCCCCTCTTCAACTCTTTTTCTGTGTGAATGCTATACTTCAATGTAATGTTTTTTTATTCCCTCATCGTAGTTGGCAACTCTACTAATAAATATACAAAATTCAAAGACACTAAAGCAGAGAGAAGCCCTGCTGATGGACGCTGTTTTGGGAAAGGGAATGTGTGCGCTTCCCCCCGCTGATAGGATCCTGAAGCACAGAATGTTCACTCTGGAACTAAGAATGCAGTCTCAGCGCAGACGTTGGCATGTCTGCACCCACTTCTCCATCTGAACTCTGCCACCCAGATCCCCCTCCTCAGGATTTAGGCCTGTATGCTCCCTGCCACTGCTGGCAGTATGGGCAGCTTACAGCTCTCAGCTGTACGTCACCCTGGAATTAGCCTCAGCCTACCCTCTCACTAGGAGACAGACACCTTGCCCAAGGTCCCACCCTTTGTGAGTAGACAGGGAGCTGCAGCCCACTTCTAATAACTGACCAAAGAGGGAGTACAAAGGTGTAGCCACTATGCCTCAACTAGGGATGACTCTGAGTGGCCACACCAGCTAAAAGGCTCCCTTGTAGGCTGGAAGAAACTCTGCAACTCAACTTCTCCCTCTGCCCAATCCTGCCCCCCGCCCCTGCAGCTGTTCCCAAAAAGCACTCCCCAGGGACACTCCTACATGCAAATATCACTCTCAGACTGTTTTCAAGGTAACCAGAATTATGACAAAGCACAAACCAAAAAGAAAATGGCTGAGATCACTTGAGAAATGTCTTAATTCTATAGTTCTAGTAGGCATTAGAATAGCCAGTAATACATCAAAATTAGAGTTGCCTTTTTTTTTTTTAATTTACCTTACCTTTTGATACCAAATCAAAACCACAATGAGCTATCACCTCACACCTGTTAGAATGGCTATTATCGGGGGCTCCTGGGTGGCTCAGTCATTAAGCGTCTGCTTTCGGCTCAGGGCGTGATCCCAGAGTCCTGGGATCCATCCCCACATCAGGCTCCTCTTCTGGGAGCCTGCTTCTTCCTCTCCCCCTCCCCCTGCCTTGTTCCCTTTCGCTGTCTCTCTCTCTGTCAAATAAATAAATAAAAATCTTTAAAAAAAAAAGAATGGCTATTATCAAAAAGACGAGAAATAACAAGTGTTGACAAAGAGGCAGAGAAAAGAGTACACTGTTACTGCAAGCTGGTGCAGCCACTCTGAAGAACAGCATGGAGGTTCCTCATAAAGTTAAAATGAGAACTATCTTGTGATCCAGTAATTCCACTTCAGTGGAATTTATCTGAAGGAAACAAAAATACTAACTTGAAAAGCTATCTGCCCCCACCCCCACCATGTTCATTGCAGCGTTATTTATAACAGTCAAGATATGGAAGCAACCTGAGTGTCCATGGATAGACAGTTGGATAAAGAATGGAATACTACTCAGCCATTTAAGAAAAAGAAATCCTGTCATCTGTGACACCATGAACAGACCCTGAGTTCACTCACTAAGTGAAATAAATCAGACAGAGAAAGACAAATATCATATGACCTCACTTAGACGTGAGATTTAAACACAACAGTAAGACTCCAACTCTTAGATACTGAGGCTGATGGAGGCAGGGGTAGGGAGTGGGCAAAATGGGTGAAGGTGGTCAAAAGGTACAAACCTCCAGTTATGAATAAGTCGTGGGGATGTAATGTGCAGCATGGTGAGGGTAGTAGTAATATTACCGTACTGTACATCTGAACACTGCTAAGAGAATAGGCCTTAAGAGTTCTCATCACAAGAAAAAAAATTTATAACTGTGGTGATGGATGTTAACCAGACTTACTATGGTGGCCATTATGCAATATATACAAATATCAAATCACTATGTTGTATATCTGAAACTAATACAATATTACATGTCAATTATCAATTAAAAAATGGGTAATTTTAAAAAAGATATTTACTAATAACGCTATTCTGCTGGGTACTCAAAAGATACCATTATGGTCAAGTAAGAGTTATCCTAGCAATGTAAGGATGAGTCAACATTAGAAAATAAATCTATCACTGAGATTCACCACAATAATAAGCTTAGACAGAAAAATCATATGATCATCCAATGCTAAGGAAAAATTATTTTGTCAAAGTGAACATGTGTTTATGACCAAGGTTCCCAGAAAACTAGAAATGGAAGGGAACTCTTTAGCAGTTACATGCCGATCACCTATTGAATAGAGAAAGTTTAAATACCTTCCCTTTAATATCATGAATAAAACAATAGTGCCACTGCCATCAAGCCTGTTACACACAGGGATAAGTTTTATAAAGAGCTATGAGGAAATAAACGTAAACAAGTATAGCAAACTGGTTATTATAATAAAAGTAATAACTTTTTTGAAAAGGCCTTGATCCTCCATCTATAAGTACTAAATGAGAAGGCATTGAGTAGAAAAGACAAAAGTATGAGTTTTGAACTTGAGAAAGAGCTGAGTTACATTTTTGACCCATCTATTCATAAAGCTGTGTGGCCTCTCTGAGCTTTGATTCTTCTTTTCTAGGCATTTACTAAATGCCATCCAAATGCATAATCTGTGCTACAATACACACAGTCAAGATGCTAAGCATACAAGCAGAGAAGGCGGAGCCAGGACTAGTTCCAGGGAGAGACCTCCCGACAAAAGGCTCTGGCCTCCAGCAATGATTCTCCCTTCATTCATCAGGCATTGCCTCTGGGACAATCTGTTTTTCCAATGCTTTATTTTTTAAATTGTGAAATATGTACACATAATGTGTATATCACGAAGTGTTTAAAGAACAGTAAACATCCACCTCTCAACCACCCAGCTTAAGAAAGTGTACTGCCTGGGGGGTCGCCTGGGTGGCACAGCGGTTAAGCGTCTGCGTTCGGCTCAGGGTGTGATCCCGGCGTTCTGGGATCGAGCCCCACATCAGGCTCCTCTGCTATGAGCCTGCTTCTTCCTCTCCCACTCCCCCTGCTTGTGTTCCCTCTCTCGCTGGTTGTCTCTATCTCTGTCGAATAAATAAATAAAATCTTTTAAAAAATAAAAAAAGAAAGTGTACTGCCTGGAAAGCCCCTGGTTCTTCATCTAAACTCAGGGATGAGAATATTGACCCCTCCAGAGCCCTTGGCACCCAACAAGCGACCAGGAGAGAATAGTTATAATTATAAATGGACAGAAATATCACCCTAGACATAATTATTAAACTAAAAACATCTTAGGGGGCGCCTGGGTGGCACAGCGGTTAAGCGTCTGCCTTCGGCTCAGGGCGTGATCCCGGCGTTATGGGATCGAGCCCCATGTCAGGCTCTTCCGCTATGAGCCTGCTTCTTCCTCTCCCACTCCCCCTGCTTGTGTTCCCTCTCTCACTGGCTGTCTCTGTCAAATAAATAAATAAAATCTTTAAAAAAAAATAAAAATAAAAAAAAATAAAAACATCTTAGACAATAAAAGTCTTTAAAGTCACCATTAAGAGACCCCTCTGTGAAGCTACAGCCTATAAATCAAATGTATTGCTTAAGATACAGTCCGTTAAAAGAGACTGAAGATTGCATACACTTAGTTATACCTGAGTCTGCGGAGTTCAGCTCCTGATTCTTCAGGCCCTCATGGACAGTCCTGGAGGATGGTATTCTGGGTCAAGATAACACAACAAAATGGTAAGACAATCCTTAAGGTCAGCAAAGTGTGAAGGCTAGTTTCCTTCAAATCTAAGAAGGCAAACGTGGCAGATTGCAAACTGTATAACAGAAGGTGCCTCCCTGATCATACTTTTTTTTTTTTTAACAATTGTTTCTAAAACTATGTACATGGTTTAATGAGCCAACAGTCTGTAGACAGTGCTGTAATACTTCATATTCAAATCAACTTTCTTTCATTCATGTGAGCAACAAATTATAGAATTCCTTCTGGGATTCTCAAACCCAAAGTAAATTTTTCATCTTTTTCAATAGTCAAAGAACAAAAACATTTCTTATAAGGGTCTGTTTTATTCTATCGGTTTAAAATTAAAGACAAATTATGTTTTAAAAATCAGAGAATTATTCCATATGCAGCAATCAATGAAAAAGGCTAACTTATCTTTTTTTAGAATACTTCTTGACTAAAACTTTGACTCCGTCTCGACAACTAAGTCAAGGAGAAATCCAAGGCCAGATTGTTGACACTGCTATCTCACTTCTCTACCTGGAACAGAATTCCGTGGCCTCTCTCTCCACTTCTGCTGTCAGCTTTATTACTCACACAGCCACAGAAGCAGCCATAACTTACGCAGAATTTGCTAGAGACTGAATTGTGATCCCTTAAAATTCATTCACTGAAGCCCCACTGTGACTGTGTCTGGAGACAGAGCTCTTACGAGGTAAATAAAGGTGTGACTCTGATCTAAGATGGCTGGCTCTCCCTTCCAGCTGGCCCTACCATGTGAGGACGCAGGAGAAGCTGGCAGTCTGCAGGAAGAGAGCCCGGCCAGGAACCAAATTGAGCTGGCACTTTGACCTTGGACTTCCCAGCCTGCAGAACTGGGAGAAAATAAATTTCTGTTGTTTGAGCCACACAGTCAGTAGTGTTTTGTTATGGCAGCTTGTACAAACTAATCTTGAATTGAAAACCCAGTGTTTAGAAACACACATGTACATATATTTTTAAGGCATTGCTAGTTAATTGCTTCTCAAAAGCTGTGTATGAAGGTATGCTACAAGGGGTTTCCCAATGGAACAAAAAGGCACCCTGAGTGCACCTTTTCTCTTAGAGCCACTACCTTCCACCTCAAGGTTTTTTTTCATTTGTGACAAATCCCATCCCATCCTAATTTATAATTTTTGCTCTTCCTTAACAAATAAGAGTACAGAGATTCTATTTCCTCTCTTATGCAAATGCTTTCAGGCTCTAAAAGCCAAAGAAAACTCAACTGGTGGGAACATCTTGACAAGGCATTTTACCCTTTTGTATATAATGCCATTTAAAAAATGCATATGCTGTAAGGAAAAGTATGTAACCTATCAAAAGCTCAATTAAAGAATTATGTTTCCACCTGAGAAAATAACACATGAGATATACTCTCTGAAATAGTGATTTCTTTTTCTAGATATTCTAACTTTCAAGTGTTAACTGTTCAAACATACTAGTATATTACTTACTGTTTTTCTGGTTGAACCACTGCAATTTTCCTCTGTTTGTGTACTGTAAGAAGAAAACAAAACTATAAACGTCAAGAAAAATACACAAAGGAAAAGTTATTCATATATTAAGCTAACATTAGCATATTTAAAACCCAGTCATGTGTATATTTAACTAGTAAGTACTATGAATTAAGTGCTGATATATCTGAATATCTAGACTGAGGCACATTTTCTGGGTAGGAGGAGTCTTTACACAAAGATCAAAAATAATATTTGCAAGGCCCTTAAAAATCCGTTGACTCCTATGAATATTTTCTACACAGGAAAAGATATTCAAAAGAAAAAATGATTTGGGCAAGGATGCCAAGACCGTTCGATGGGGCAAGTACAGCCTTTTCAACAAATAGTGCTGAGAAATACTGACTACCCACATTAATGAAGTTGGACTCTTACCTTATACCATATACAAAAATTAACTCCAAATGGATCAAAGACTTAAACATAGGGACACATGGGTGGCTCAGTCGGTTAAGCATCTGACTCTTGGTTTCAGCTAAGGTCATGATCTCAGGGTCATAAGATGGAGCCCTACATTGGGCTCTGTGCTGGGTGTTGAGACTGCTTGAGATTCTCTCTCTCCCTCTCTCCCTCTGCCCCTCCACTCGTCTCTCTCTCTCTAAAAAAAAAAGTTTTAAAAAAAGACCTAAAGGGACACTTGGGTGGCTCAGTTGGTTAAGCATCTGTCTTCGGCTCAGGTCATGATCCCAGCATCCTGTGATCAAGCCCCACATGGGGCTCCCTGCTCAGTGGGGAGTCTGCTTCTCCTTCTCCCTCTGCCCCTTCCCCTGCTTGTGCTCTCTCTCTGTCAAATAAATAAAATCTTTTAAAAAATAAATTAAAAATTAAAATTTTTTTAAATAAAAAATTTTTTAATTTTTTTTTAAAGATTTTATTTATTTATTTGACAGAGAGAGAGACAGCCAGTGAGAGAGGGAAACACAAGCAGGGGGAGTGGGAGAAAGAAGCAGGCTCCCAGCAGAGGAGCCTGATGTGGGGCTCGATCCCAGAACGCTGGGATCACACCCTGAGCTGAAGGCAGACGCTTAATGACTGCGCCACCCAGGTGCCCCATAAATAAACAAAAATTTTTAAAAAGACCTAAACATAAAGGCTAAAACTATAAAACTCTTAGAAGACTACATAAGGGAAAATCTTCATGACATCAGATTTGGCAACAATTTCTTAGATATGACACAAAAAGCAGAGGCAACAAAAGAAAAAATAAAGTGAACTACATCAAGATTTAAAACTTCTGTGGATCAAAGGACACTATCGAGAGAAAAGGCAACCCACACAATAGGAGAAAATATTTGCAAATCATATCTGATAAGGAAGGGATTAATATCTAGAATATAAAACAAAATCCTATAACTCAGCAACAACAACAAAACACCCAATTTAAAAAATGGGCAAAAGGGGTGACTGGGTGGCTCAGTCACTCAAGCGTCTGCCTTCGGCTCAGGTCATGATCCCAGGGTCCTGGGATCGAGCCCCACGGCAGGCTCCCTGCTCAGCGGGGGTCTGCTTCTCCCACTCCCTCTGCCTGTTGCTCCCCTTGCTTGTGCTCTCTCTCTCAAATAAAGAAAAACTTTTAAAAAAATGGGCAAAAGACTTGAATAGACATTTCTTGAAAGAAGATATACCAATATCCAATAAGCATATGAAAAGTGCTCAATACAGCTAATGATTATGAAAATGCAAATCAGGACCACAGTAAGATACCACCCTATACCCACCAGCATCGCTATTATAAAAAACAAACAAAAAACCACCCAACAAACAACAACAACAAACCCAAAAAACAAGCAAGCCAACAAAAAACTCAGAAAATAACCAGTGTCCGGGAGAATGTGAAGAAAGTGGAATCCTCGAACAGTGCTGGTGGGGACGAACTTGATGCGGCTGCTGTGGAAAACAGTCTAGCCATCCCTCAAAGTGTTAAACACAGTCACACTCGAGAAATGAAAACACATGTCCATGTAAGAACCTGCAGACCAGTGCTACAGCAGCATTATTCATAACCGCTAAGGAATGGAAACAACCCAATGTCCACCAACTGAGACATGGATAAAGAAAATGTGGCCCCTCACTACAATGCGATAGCAGTAAAAATACACAGGAACGAAGTACTGATACACACACCACATGGCCGAACTCTGAAAACACTGTGCAGAGTACAGGAAGCCTGTCACAAAAGATCACATACTGCATGATTCCACAGGCAATGTCCAGAACAGGCAAATCTATATAGCAGGAAAAAGGAGAGAAGTAGCTGCCTAGGGTTGGGGGGCAGGAGGTAAAGAGGCGACTGCCCAGGGGTACGGGGCTTCTTTTTGAGACAATGCAAATGTTTTCAAACGTTCTGGGGTGATAGTTGCACAACTCCATGAATATACTAAAAACCACTGAACTATAGGATCAAATTTTATGTTACATAAATGATCTTTCAATAAAGCTGTTTTTAAAGGAGAGTGGGGTGGGATGACACTTTTAAGGTTAGGATATAAAAACACTCTGGCTTCCATCTTCCTCAACCTCTCCTCCTCTCTTCCTGGCTGGCTCTGATGTGGGCTCCCCTACAAAGAGGCCCACATGGCAAGAAACTGAGGGCAGCCTCCCACCAACAGCCAGCAAGGAACTGAGGCCCTCAGGCCAAAAGCCGCGAGGAACGAATCTTGCTGACAATCATGAGTACACTTGGGGGCAGATCCTCCCCCACTGTGGGCCTTGAGATGGCTGGTGTCCTAGCTGACACCTTGACCACAGGCTCATGAGGGGCTTGGATCCAGAGCACCCAGATTCCTGACCCGCAGAAACCGTTAAGATAATCCATGCTTGTTGCAATAAGTGACTTCCTGTGCAGGAACAGACAACCAGAACGCCACTTTGTTTTTCTCTGGAATGTCCAGATTCATCCTAGTTGGTAGCAGCCACACAACAGATCATTTAAGGATCAACCCCTTGGCCCAGAAATACACAGCTACCTCGTGCTCGGCGAGGGGCGCTGAGGGGATGGCCATTGGTTTCACACCAGCCCAAAGGAAATATATCCATGGATTCCACACTCACAATACATTCAGGTACGGGCTTCTTAGAACCTGTTTAGATTAAAAAAAAGTTTTAGACCATTAAACTGCCTTCTTCATAAACTACTTCCTAGACAATATTCTGTTGCAGTAATGCACATACAAAATCTCCCGAGCAAGTTCCTTTTACATGGAAGTCATACTTTTTCATATGTGACAAACATTAAGGAAAAAAAGTAAATATCCCCTATGCATACCTGTACAAAAACAAAAATGGGGGTGCCTGGGTGGCTCAGTCGGTTAAGCATCTGACTCTTGGTTTCAGCTCAGGTCTTGATCTCGGGGTCCTGGGACCGAGCCCCATGTCGGGCTCTGTGCTCAGCAGGGAGTCTGCTTGAGATTCTCTCTCCCTCTCTCCTCTCCCTCTGCCCTTCCCCATCCCTCATGCTGTCTCTCTCTCTCTCTCAAATAAATAAATAAAATCTTTAAAAAAAAAAGACAAGAAAAAGAAAATGGGTAGTGGGCATACAGGGTGACCCCTAGTTACAGAACAGCAAATAAGCAACCAGAAGTATCATCCAGCAGTATCATTCAGCTGGCTGACAAATACAGACAATTCCATGAAATAACTGGAAAACGAAAGGCAACAGTGATAGTTCTACTCAGTGAGAACATTAGTTCTGGCACTTGGCAACAAGCCAGAAGGTAGGCCAGTGAAGGTAACTCAGGAAGGGATGTTGCTCAGCAGGGGTTGTGTAAAAGTCTAGATTCAATACCATCCCCGACATCTGCATTAAATGCCAAGTCTACAGACTGGAAAGAGTAGCTACCAAGTTTATTTGGTAGCCAAATAAGAAAGAAACCCAGGCCATGTTCAGTTACTGCAGTGCTGAGTTTTCACGTAATGCTTTCCATCTGCAAACCCATCCAATCACTGAACATTACTTATAGTACATCTTTTTTATTTTACATACTTTTTGGTTCTATTGGTTAGGGGCAAACAAAATATTATCTCTTAAATGAGCTACGTGTTAAGGTTCATGCTCATGTATTCTGGTTACATCAAAACATATGCCATCTGACTTATACTTTCCCTTCAAGAAAACAGGAGACTCTGCAGGGAAGGCTTTTTCCTTACATCCGTTTCCTAACATTTGAAAGTCAAGGACAGGAAGAGATGTGTTTATCGAAGAATCTGGCACTACAAATTACACGTGTCTTAGCAAGACCTCCATTTAGCTAATTGTTGCAGTCTGACAAGCCACAGCCCAGGGGTAGGCAGGCAGGGCACAGGAGAGCAGCCGCAGGAAGGCTTCTCAGGGGCATGGTGCTTACCCTCCAGCTGGAGCCACAGGTAGGAGCCTCTCACTGCAGTAATGGTGGCAACGCACACTTCTTCGGGGAGAAGAGGGTTCACTGCCTCAAGCTTCATATTCTCCTTAAATTCATGCTCAGAAATGGACTGGAAAATAAACGATCAAATCCAAACACATACTCAGTATTAACTCATGTGCTCATCTGAGAGACCTGGTCCAAGTAATATTTAAACCTAGAGTCACACTTTAAAGCTATACATTTATTTTGCTTTGTTTTGTTTCTTAATGAAACAAAGTCAAAATGTCTGTCTCTCTTGGTGCTGGAAGCAGTATATGGTCTTTGAGTTCAGGCATACCCGCATTATTGCTACCTGTGTGCCCTCGGTCAAGCTGTGTAACCTCTTTTTGCCTCAGTTTCTTCATGGGTCAGATGACCTTGAGAACACTTACCTCACTGGGTGATTTATTAGGAGTTTTCAATAACAAAGTACCTAAGGCCCTGTGCCCTCAACCAACAGGCTCTCACCCACCGCTGGTAGGTTTCTCCTCCCATAAAGGGCCCTATCACGCAATCAGCTGCCTGGTTCCTACTTCTGTGCATAACATACAAGGCAGTCAGGATAAATAATGCTTATGAATGATGGAAAATGTATGTTTGAAAAATGTGCAACTTCTGGGTCAAAATGGAGAACTGAACCATATTTGATAGTTCTCTCTTCTGACAGCACACTATAAAACTAAAGCGTTACTTTTGGGTTTTGGGTTTTTTGTTTTGTTTTGTTTTGTTTTTTACAACCTGTACGTATTAGGAGAGATGTAACAAGAGACAATATCAACATTTTATAAGCTACAATTCAGAAGAGCACCTACAACTACCGTAGCAGATTACAGAAGAGAGAATGTAAGCTCCAGCGAAGCAGGCTAAGAACACACAGCACCACGGACTAGGCAACTGTGGGCAGACAAGAAAGAGTCAAATGAAAAGATTTGCTGGAAACATTTAAGAAGCATTTAGGTCAGACCATTGGCTCCTCCACTCCAGACCCCCGGGGAATTATCCCATCCCTTCCCCTACAAAAGATGAGAGGATTTATCCTCCAGAGCAGATCAGAGACAAGAGGGCACGGGAGCTGCTGAGAGCAAACATGTAAAAAACCAAACAGGGTTTTGCAGATGGAATGCTGAGAGGTCCAGCCCTTGACTCTACCCTCCAGGCAGACGGGGAAATATGTGGTCATATGACAAGCCCAAGAAGCAGCACAGGAAGATATGGATTTAGGCGTCCCCGACAAACGGCCAGCCAGATCTCACCCTAAAAAGAAGTTCAAGGTTGACAAGTCCCACCCACATACACAGGGCTTTACCTTTCAGTCCTCCCATTCTTAAATATGAGCAAATCACCAAGCATTACCAGACATCTAAAAACATGAAGGCTAGGGACCAGAGCAGACAAAACAAGCAAAGTGGAGAAAACTTTTTATGCAAGAAGAAAATTTCCCAAAAGGCAGGGGTAGTTAACATCCCCTGAGTGATAAAAACTATCATATCTTTAAAACAAGAATAGTATGCTATTAAAAATAAATATTCAGAGACCAGAAATAGCTCTGGAAAATAAAAAAATGTGATAATAAAAATTACAAACTCTAAAGAAGGGTTGAAAGATAAAGTTTAGGAAATCTTTCATCAAGCAAAGCAAAAAGATTAAGAAACAGAAAACAGGAGAAAAAGGTAAGAAAAGTAGAGGTCTGATCCAGAGGGCCAACATACAAATAAAAGTACTTCCAGAAGAAGAGAAGAGAGAAAATGCAAGGAAGGAAATCAAAGAAGAGGTCCAAGAGCACTTCCCAGCGCAGAGAGGAACAATGTCTGGAGAGAACGTGCTGGCCGAGAACCCAGCACCTGAATGAAGACGGGCCAACAGGCCACACTGGGGCTCGGCTAGGAAACGAGGCGGCAAAGCTTCTATAACCTTCCAGGGACAGAGTACAAGGCAGATCATCTATGAAAGACCAAGAATAAGGACAGGTTTCAATTTCTCGACAGCTTCACTAGAAGGTAGAAGGTAGAAAACAACTAAATGATGTTTCCAAGATGCTCAGGTAAAGTAACTTCTGACCTAAAATTCCACATTGAGCCAAACTATCAGTCAAGTTAACAGAATGAAGACATTTTCAAACATGCCAAGTCTATAAAAATTTACCTCGTGCATCTCATTTCAGGAAGCTAGTGGGAGATGGGCTCCAACCAAATAAGGGAATAAACCAAGAAAGAGAGGCAGTTAGACATACAAAACAGGAATCTTAAATCTTAAGAAAGGGGAGAGGCAAATCCCTGGGTGACACTGAAAGGCAGTCCCCAGGACTAAAATCTCACGGCAAGCCTGGTGAGCAAGCAACCTGTCTGGGGAGACAGAGAATGGAGGTTGCTAAGAGGGATGTCTCTAAGAAAAATATTAGAAATGACAAAGTTCCTACACCAAGGTTATCTAAGTGGTTGCGGGCTTGAGGAAAAGAGAATGTGTCTAGGGAATATCCTGTACTTTAACCTTCTACCCTAAAATACAAAGAAATAACTGTAACTAGAAAAAACGAACAGGTCTAGTTGGACCAAAGAGACTTCCAGGAAATGCTCCAGGGCAGCTATGCAGGCATTCGCTCCCAACACGGGACTGTGACTCAGGCCCAGGCGCTTGTGCTCTTCATAGTCTCCCTGCTCAGGGCCCACCCTTACGGCGGATGGGGCCAAAGCAGCAGGTGCCCAGGGCGGAACCTCAGACACCTGCATAAGTGCCTGGTGGCACAGCCTTTTCTTGGCCTTCCTGGGCTCCTGTCAGTGAGAAAGCGGCCTTCCTCTACCACACACCCACAGAAAACGATAGCTGCTTCTGAGAATAATCAACGGGAGTCACTGGAAAACCGCTGCTGAAACAGGTGTGGGCAAGATGAGTGTGAAAGGATGGGGAAGGAAAAGTAATTACAAACTGACAAGGGGTTGCACTCGTCCTGTTTCACAGCATCAGAGGTCTCACTGCACTAGAAACCCCAAGAGCACGGAGAAGTATACAGGTAGACGGGTGCGTGTTTACTCTGTGTTAAACCAGCTGACAATCCACACGCAAAGGAAAAGCCTTACCAGAAGATTAGCAAATGAATGCATATTAATACATCTTAAGTTAAAATAGACTGTTTCGTCAAAAGATGATTCCCTGATTAGGCTGACTTTCAATTAACCCACTAATACTCCATCTGAGAGTCAGGTAAGGGAACTTCTGCATATGTTACTAGTGTCTCCTCACTCCTCAAATAAACTCTAAGTTTCATAAAGGTGTGGGGGGTGGAATCACAGACTTCCTGATGTGATTGCCTTTGTGAAACAGTTATGAGAAGCTACTGGAAGGTATGGGAAGAAGTAGCAATAGAAACAAAGAAAATTAAGCTATGAAGGGGCACCTGGATGGCTCAGTAGATTAAGTGTCTGACTCTTGATCTCAGGGTTCTCAGAGGGGAATCTGCTTAAGGATTCTCTCTCTCTCCCCCCTTCTGTCCCTCCCCCTGCTCATGTTCTCTCTCTCTCTCTCTCAAATAAATAAATAAATCTTAAAAAAAATTAAGCTATGAAAAACAAGGCAATTATTAACTTGAGGACAAATGAAAAAAAGAAAATCATAAACTATTGCAGTGCCCAGTTGTGAATAATATATGAATGCATATCATAGCATAAATACTCAATTCAGATTTAACCCAACTGTAATATAACTCTAATAGGAAGAGGAGGAGGGTAAGACAGAGGAGAAAGGTAATACAAAATAGCTAAGTGCTCATTTACCATAACATACAACCAACAGATATGTCTAAAATTAGTGACTTGAAAGATAGCAGCGTACGATTTTGAAAATGATTTAAGTATAAATACCAGAACAACAGTGAGAACAACAGGAATGAGCACTCCTGGAAAGGGAGACCACAGAAAGGGATAGGGCAGGGACCTGTTGTTTTACATTGTAAGCTTTTTACTGCTATTTGTTGTTGTAAACCGTATGCACATAGTATTTTCACAGAAGTATTTTTAAATAAGTTTAATGATTTCTTCCACTTAATATTTAAACATTTTTTCCTATTTTTAAACAATGAAAAATAATTACGAGCTAAAGAGAATGCACGATTTCAACTAAATAAAAACTGATAAACTTTTAAAAACCAATTAAAGCAACAAATTAACTTCCGTAGTAAATGACTTTTTTCCTTGGACCATTTTATTATATTCGGGAAGATGCTCATTTGGGTTGAGCGAGAGGACTGAGTGATAGCCACATGGAAACGGGAGGCACAGCAGTGCCCGGCAGGCCCAGGGCGTGGCGACGAGGGAGCGGGGTTCTCACCGGAGGAAAGCACCTCTGGGGAGCAGCTTCAGCACCACACTGTTTGAGGTAGTCGGCCCAATCGAAGTCCTGGCCCGCGTAGCCTGAATAAGGACACAAAGACAATGATTCACAGCCCACGTCCTGTCCTGCGCGGCTCTTCCATTCTGCCAGGGGTCCACCCGCCACTTCTCATTTGCTAATGTGAGGACTTTGCTCATTTTTGGGAGGATGAAAAACAATCAATAAATCCAAAGCATCGTTCATGTTATAAAACAGAGCAACTCTGGTCAACCATAGCAATATAATAAAATTCTTCAGATACATTTTTTAAACTTTCAAGTTTCAAACTATGCATCTATTTTCAACACTATTTTATATGATTAGCTGCTGGCAGTTTACCGAAAGAATTGAAGACATTTATGACTGGATTTCATTTGTACTAATAAATCCGGTCTTACCATCCCCATTCTATTCCAAGTTAGGCTCTCAAGGAAGGGACAGCAGATAATCTTTTTCCTCCCCCAAAGCTATGCCCTCATACATCTTAGCCACACCTGACACAATGCTCTCAGCACTGTTTTCAGATTCATGTTCTACGGAACCGCAAGGCTCTTATAACCTCAATCATGAATTCCTTTCATAAAAAGAGTTGAGCTTAACTGCCTGCTTCAGTCCAGCATGGCTCCCGGTAGAGGCCTCTCAGACCTGATGTTCTGGCCGCACCATCTGCCCAGCTGCCCCGCTGTTTTGGAGCAGCCCTCCCAGCCTCATGGAGAGGAGCACCTCACACGCACACGGTGGCCTACTACGCCACCGGACAGCCACACGAGCTCTGCAGTCCCTCCTCCGCCCAACTCAGACTGGCACCAAGCTCTCCCCCTGCTCCACCTCTACACCTCACGGTAAATTAGCTGCCATTTTCAGTGACATAACCCACTACTTTCCTCCTATTTACAGGGACAGATGAGTTGTTTATATCAATGCTGAAAGCTCCAATATCTTTAATAATTGTTTTTCCTTTTCACATAAAGGCAGCTGGTAAGATAAAGAACTTGGGATGTCCAGAGCCTTCCAGCAAAGCAAGAACTTCCTCCTGCAGGGGTGCGCCCTCCTGCCACCACCACCAGGCAGGCATGCCCACTCTCTGTTCACTGATGGAGAACCGGGGAGGCTCCAGGACTGTTTTCCCCTACCTGCTCCTTGAAGGAACTGTCATATTCACTTCTGTCTCCCCGGTGACAGACAAGCCCAATGCCTAGCTCATAGCAAACATTCCACAGATGTTCGTTGGATGAATGGAGGCTGAATAAACAGCAAAAGGGCCTGAGTTTATGACTCTTGTTAACAGAGAAGGGTACTTCTAGCCCAGTGTTCCAGCACTCACCACTTAGAAAGTGAAGCCGTGTTCACCAAAAGCCTACTAGTAAAGGACACACAGACTGCCAAATAATCTGATGTGCTGATACAAAAGTCAGATAAGCATTTGACATGTCCAGATATTGGAAGTTAAAAAATACTAAAAATTTCAGTCAAGGTCAACTACCATCATATTTAAAAACTTTGATTAAAGGACCAGAGATTATATTTTGCAGGGGCACCTGGCTAACTCATTCAGTTAAGCACCCGACTCTTGATACAGGCTCAGGGCATGATCTCAGGGTCATGAGATCGAGCCCCATGTGGGCTCTGCACGGGGTGTGGAGCCCGCTTGAGATTCTCTCTCTCCCTCTGCCCCTCCCCCCACCCCCACCACGCTCTCTCTAAATAAATAAAATTTTGAAAAAAAAAAGATTATATTTTGCAAAGTTACCAACACCAGGAAAATGAGTTGCTGCTTTCCTACCTACAGCTTCTCTGAGTTCTGCTCTTAATCATAAACCTTCCTCTGAAGTCTGAGCGCCTCACTCCAAGGGGATGCCCAGAAACCTAAAAATCACAGTTGTCTGCCTCCGACCTCCCAGCTCTGGTACTGAGGCCTTCTCTCATACGCCAGCTCCTGACACTCCCTGGGTGCCCTACCCTCACTCCTCTGTGCCCTCACAACAGACACAGGGAGCAAACTAGGAAGCTGCATGAAACCCCAGGCTGTTCTAAAGACATATTTGTCAAGGTAGGAGGACAGACCATACTTAATAGTTTTTGAGCTTAACTTATAACTTGCCAATATGTAAATATATGGAATCAAGGCCTTCATTTATACTTGTCTTAGGACCCAAAAATGTTAAGGACAGTCTGGAGCAACGAGGAGAGAGAGAGACAAAGACCCAGGTGATGTTGTCCGCGATGAACAACTCAGAACAGAACAACTACCTACCAGGAGGGGGGCTGATGTGTAAACCATTCTTCAGACTCCACTGCACAGGGAAAATACCAGGACTGTCAGCATGACACACGAAAGATTGTCGTGAATGATTCTCTGGTCGCAGATCATCCATTTCCACCAGGAAGTACTTCTCATCAAAAACCTGCACATACAATCGAACAGACGACACAGACAAATGGTTTTATGTGCAGGTACCAAAGGACACACATGTGTACACCATTTCCTTGGAGTAGGCAAACATGTCACAAAACTGCATAGCCACAGTGGGTATGAATAATAACGCTAAGCACTCAATAAATGGTACCTATGCGTCAGGCACTGCTTTAATTAAATGCTTTTCAGGCATTAACTCAGTTTTAACCTTCCTTACAACATAATAAGGTACGTACCATCATCAACCCCATTTTGCAGATAAGGAAACTGGATCTAAAAAGAGGTTAAACCATTTGCCCCATTTTATCCAGCAAGAAAGTAGCAGAGCCTGGGTTCAAATCTATATATTTGGGCTCCAAACAAAATTTAGTTTAGGCTGAGTGAGGAGTCCACCAAAACTTGTACATCAGCTTTCTGGATCCTAGCCTAGTTTCAAATGCCAAAAAGGTTTTATTAACCTGCTCCGACCCCTTGCCACCCCACGGCCCTTCGACTCCAGAAAGGGCCTTCTGACCCCACTGCAGGTTCAGAATCCCTCCCTGTTCTCAGAGTAATCTTCTCCTAAGGCAAAAAAAAAAAATTTAAATCTCAATAGGTCAGACAATTCAGCATCCAAGCGACCACTCCTCTAGTCACATTTGTCTTCTGGCTCTACTCTGGGTAAACAGGCCTCTGCTCTAGTCCTGAACTAACCCCTTGTCTTGTGCCTCAGTATCAGAAACAGAGTTACCAGGGCCTGACAACCTGCCCAGCTCCTGTGCTTACTCTCAATAGGAGCCTTCCTTCTGTCAGCCTTCCAAGAGATTGGAGTCTGAGTCTGAACTCTGGACTACATTCTGGAGCAATCCTGGACACATCTCATGACCATCTGCCCCGCCCCCGCCTGCCCCATCCCCACTGAGCCCTGCATCTGGGTGGACACTGACACTGTCACCTGTGCCCAGACTTCTCAGACACCGCGGCCTGCGTAAGTCCCCTCTAGTTATCTGCCTCGACGCCTGCCCCAAAGACCACGCCCCACTACTCTGGCACCCAAGCTTTGGTTGGCTGGGGTGACCAGGCCCAGAAGAAGGAATGGGCCACAGAGAACTAGACTGTACAAATACAAAATGTCCACAGAAGTCATTCTAGCCTCACAGCTTAGGAGAAACATGGCTCAGATTAGCAGAGCTGAAGATCAAAACTCTAGCAGCCACTTTCCTAAACCAGGCACCCTGACAGGTATTCGTACCAAAAGAGCTGCCCCCATTTTACCTTAACAACTGTAGCAGGAGAGATCCCAAAAGGAGACCAGGGGTCCACAGCTTCCAACTTCATATTTACAGAGAACGAATGAGTGCTAATCACTTGTTTGTCCTGAAAGGCAAACACCAAGAGGGAATAAAAATACAGTATTTTCACATTCATTTTATACTCATATATAGCTGAACACTACCCTTAATCAATTGAAATAGAACTGTATATTTAATTGTATATTTTCTTTCCTGGAAAAAATTATTCAGAAACAAAAACACAGGAAGTACTCCTACTCTCTGTATTTGGAACACAAAGGCCATCTGGAGGAAAACAAGTTTATTTTATAACGAGTTGGGACTATGTAGTTAAGAGTGGAAAAGAAAAGACTCAAATTCTTTAAGAGAATGTTGGGAGAAAACCTAGACTACGTTTACAAGAAAAACAGGATCCCCATTACTCCAGCCTTCAAACCTCTTACCTCCTTCAGACACCCCGGCAATTCTCACTGACCCCCAGGGTTACTGTCTGCTCTGTGCCTGACCCTGCTCTGCGAAGGTGAGCACCTTCTGTCCCGTTCTGTTTTTACCTTAAATAAGTATGATGGTAATGGCTCTTCCTCCTCCTCTTTCACTTTGGCCAAGATCTCTTGCCACTCAGCTTCATTTTTCAGATGCCGGATGGCTTTTGTAAAACAAGACAGGACATTTTAAATGAGAACGTACACACACTTTGTGTCTGTTCTGAAAGCATTCCCGTAAACAGGACACGTTCCATGGGGAAAAGAAAGGGCTCTGGCGCACTTACACCATCTTCATTCACAGAGCCTGCACCTTAACTCAGCACTTTGTCCCCTCTGTTCAGAGCCTGGGGAGGAGGCCTGGGGAAAATTCCCACAGCAAGATCATAAGGACTGCTGCAGGCCGCAGAATAATACAACACCCACACTGAAGCACAGAAGAGGAAGCACAAACTGCTTTAAACAGTAACTCCCAGTTTTGAGATTGTTATTTCTTCTAATCAACAATTCACTCTCAACCAAGACCTACCCTAAGGCCTGTCCTACTCCTATACCTATCTAAATGCTACCTAGAACATTTTTCTTCAATTTTGGTAAGGGGTCAGTAAGAGTTGGGGCAGAAGTCCACAAGGCACATCAAGATGTGTGGCAAATTACTAAATTAATAAGCCAAAAGAAAAATAGGCACTTAATCAAATATACATTTTTTGTAATATCTCTATTACACTTTTGTAATATGCAGAGTAATAAATTTTTCAGTCTCATCAACATTAGTAAAAACCTAACAATAATGTAACAGTTAAAAGAAAAATGTTATATTACTCTTCACCTAATGGGGGCTGAAGCTCATATCCTTGTTGAGCAGCCCAACCAGCGTGATGAAGAAATGGATCCAAGTAATACAACCAGTGCTCAAAATTGTCAGAGCTTTCAAGTCCTTCATAACGCAGCTTCAGCCGTCCCCCAATGTTTTCTACTACGGTAACAATCCAAGTGCTTAACGAGTCCCGGAAAGCTTGGCATTCGAGCCTGGAGCCTGGAGCGATGAGATCTAAAGGATTCCTCCCATTGCGGAGCTGTAGGTGCAAGAGGTGAAAACGGTTATGAGAAGTTCACACAGTATTTTAAAAAGTCAAGCTGTAAAAGATCTCCAAGGAGCCTTTACATTTCTACCCACTCAAAGCCGTGACACTGAAAGGCCGAATATCATACAAGTCTCCATGATATTATTTCTGGATGACATGAAAATGTTTATCTTAAAGAAAATTCTACTTACAATGCAATGAAACTATTCTAACAGACCTCTGTCTCTAGGGCTATGTTGTATAGTTTCATCTAGTAAAAAATTTTAAATTATCATCATTACTTAGTCTGATTGTAAAAGCAAATATGATCACCATTAAACGAAAAATCAAGCATGACAAAAGTCAAAATCCCCCACAATCCCACCTCCGAGGAAGAGCCATGATAAACACTTTGGCACCCACTCTGAGACTGGGTTTTCTACACAGAAGTCAACATCTACCTGTGTCTGTCTCTCTCATGTTTTCTGAAAAACGGGGGCACTTTTCCTATTCGTGTTTGCCACTTAATACATCACAGCTATCTTTCTATTATAGCACATACAAATCTTTATTCTTTTATACTATTTTATTGATATTCTGTGTTATAAATGGGCAGTAATTTATCCACTTATCTACTGATGGCACTTCAGTTGTTTCTGACTCATTTCACAACAATATTCCTATGAACACAGTGTTTTGATTATGCTAATGGAACAGAAAAGTTTATCACTCTAGATACATATTAAAAGCTATGACAGGGGTGTCTGGGTGGCTCAGTGGGTTAAGCATCTGCTTTAGGCTCAGGTTATAATCCCACAGTCCTGGGATCAATCCCGGCATCAAGCTCCCTGCTCAGTGGGGAGCCTGCTTCTCCTTCTCCCTCTGTCCATCCCCCCAAGCTTGCACTCTCTCTCTCAAATAAAATCTTTTTTAAAAAAGCTACAATAAAGAATAAAAGGGAATGCTGATTCCAATATCATGACTTAACCATTTCTTAATATTCAAACTTACATTTTTTCCCTAATAAGAATTGCTCTGTGACATTTACATATTCAAATATATGCAAAAGAACATATGAACAAATGGAGGAACACGTTCACAGCTAAAAATCAGGATGGCAGAATCAAGGTCAACATAGAGCTGGATATCTATTAAATCATTTGTTCATGATTTCATTCATTCATTAAAATTTTATGTGTGTTTGTTTAGTGTGTGCCAGGCCCTGGCTAAGCATAATGAAATGAGTCAGAGGATAAAATATGAAGGTCAGCTGGAAATAGAGTATTTACCAATCGAGTTTTAAAGGGGAATGTGAATGGATCACAGAATGAGATGTAAGAGTCAAAAGTATAAAACACGTAGAAAATATAGCAGTAAATCTTTGTAACCTTGCGTTAAACAAAGCCTAATTAGATATGACACCAAAAGTACAAGTAACAACAACAAAATAAACTGGACTACATCAAAATAAACTTTTGTGCTGTAAACAGTATCATTAAGAAAGTGAAAAGAGAGTTCACAAAATATTTGGAAATCGTATCTGACCTGGACTTGTTATCAGATATAAGGAACTCTTACAATTCTATAATAAAAAGACAACCCATTTTAAAAATGGGCAAAGACATTTCCCCAAAGAAGATATACAAATGGCAAACAGTACAGAAAAAGATACTTAACATCATCTGTCATTAGGAAAATGCAAATCAAAATAAGAAACTGCTTCATATTCACTAGCACAGCTATAACCAAAAGAGAGTAACAAGTGCTGGCAAAAATGCAGAGAGATTGGAATGTTCATACATTGCATTTCACATATGCCACAAAGAATGTAACTGGTATGACAGAAAGTGACAAAATATAACTTAGAAATGTCATAACCAATAAACTGATTTCGCAAAAACAAGAAATCTATATTATACTCACTAACAAGCTTAAAAGCTACACTAATTTAAAAGGACTGTTGAAGGCAGGTAGGTGGTAAGAATACGAGTCCGCTGTCTTCTGAGCAAAAGAAAACGGGGTCTCAAGTCACCTGGGGTGAGAGTTACAAATTCCTGAAGTGGAATCAACACCTGTTCAGAGGCAGAGACCTCAAAAGGCTCCATTTTCCAACTTCATAAAAGAACCTGGAAAACTAGATTTTTATGTGTTAGCAACAAATTCAGAACATTTTAGGCACTATGTAAGGCACCAGTTGGCAACCTCTGAGGATAAGTTTAAACCCACTGATACCCTTTGTCTATGTCTGTAGTACCAATGCTTATTTGCTTTAGAGTGATAAAGGAGCAATCAATTTTAAGGTTCCAGGACAGGAAATACCACCGAAGAGGAGAAGGGTTTTCCACACTGATTCTGCCAGCAATAATACTCACGCCTTCTAGCAGCGGAACAGGAGGGCTACACGCTCCCATCAGGGTCTGCTGCAGAAACTCATCCCAATCAGACACTTTATCTCTGATGCCTAGATGAGGGAATAAATGAGTGATTACTCATAACGCAGCTACAGAACACAGAGAAACTAAACTCAACCAAATACAAAGAAGTTAAACCGGAGAAAGTGATTTAGAGATGCATTTGTACTTTCAACATCTGAGTCCAACATATTACTTCTTTCAGAACTTAAAAAAAAAAAATCCCTTTCTAGATAGATCTATTTCCCAATTAGTTTAATAAGAGGTATACACAAAACAAAGAGAATACAGTAACAGGGAGCTGGGCCCCATTTTTTTAAAAGATTTTATTTATTTATTTATTTATTTATTTATTTATTTATTTGAGAGAGAGAGTGACAGAGAGTAAAAGCAGGGAGGAAAGGAAGCAGCAGACTCCCCGCTGAGCAAGGAGCCCAATGTGAAACTCGATCCCAGGACCCTGGGATCATAACCTTACCTGAAGGCAGACACTTAACCGACTGAGCCACCCAGGTGCCCCAGTTGGGCCCAATTTTATCCAAAACTTTTTTTTTTTTTTTACGATAAGAATCCTCAAATTTATATAAAAGTAGAGAAAAGAGTATGATGACCCCATGTACCCCAGCTTCAACAACTGTCACTTCATGGTCAGTCTTCCCAGGAGTTGTTGGCAAACTACAACTGGGGGGCTAACCGGGGGGCCTATGTATATTTTTATAATTAAAGTTTTATTGGAACACAGTCGTGCCCATTTGTTTTCACATGGTCTGTGGCTGCTTTATACTACAGAGGTAGCATTAGGTAGCTGTTACAGGGATCACACGGCCTGTAAAGCCTAACATATTTACGGTCTGGTCCTTTACAGATATTTTGCCAATCCCTGATGATCTATACCCTCACACGGTCCACCCCACCCAACCACAGATTATTTAAAAGCCAATTCCTAATATCATATAATTTTATCAGATAATTTCATCCAGTTTAATCTCAGTATGTATTTCTAAAGATTTTTATTTACATATTTAAGAGAGAGAAAGAGTGCGCAAGAGGGGAACGGGCAGAGGGAGAGGGAGAGAGAGAATCTCAAGCAGACTCCCCACTGAGTGCAGAGCCTGATGTGGGGCTCGATCCCATGACCCATGAGATCATCACCTGAGCTGAAGTCACAAGTAGGACACTTAACCGACTGAGTCACCCAGGCGCCCCAGTATGTATTTCTAAAAGAAAAGAACTCTTTATATAAGCACAATATCACACCTTTAAAAATTAACAATAATTCTTCAATAAAAAATATCTAGTCCATGTTTAAATTTCCCCAAACGTCTCATAAATGGTTTTTCCAATTTGCTTGGTCAAATCAGGATCCCAATGAGATACATATACTGCAAATGGCTGATATACTGCTCAAGTCTCTTTTGATCCACATGCTCTTTCTCCCCCTCCATCTCCCCACTCTCTCTTTCTAGCAGTGTATTTGCTGTTGAGAGAGAGCCTTTTGTCTGTTTAGAGTTCTTCTGAGTCTCCTTTTATTGGCGGCCTCCCTGTCAGTGATAACCAGCTGTTCCACTGACCTCTGTATTTTCTATGAATCAATATTAAGGGCTACAGGCTTGATCGAACTCAGATCTCTTTTTTGGGGGGCCATTGAGAATAGTTCGTAAGTGGAGTTGTAACCTTCTATCACATCCATCAAGAAGCACATTAAGTCTGGTTGTCTCTTCTTTTGTGGTGACAGCAGCTTTTAATGGTCATGACATAGATACACTGCTTCATTAGGGACTAAAAATGGTGATTTTTTTCCCATCAGCCTTTTTTTTTTTTTTAACTAACCAAAATACTCTATAAAGAAAAATTTCACTTCTTCAACTACTTCATTACCTTGAGGTGTAGTTCACAGAAAAAAGCCAGGATATTTGTTTGATTCTCTTTATCTTTCCCTGTATTTACCAATCTTCAATTTCATCAGCAGGTTCCCTCACACCCTTCAAAAGCAATCAGTGAGAGTTCTGTGTACAAGTCTCACTAGGAAATTATTGACTAAATCACATATGACCTGTTCCAGGCCATTGCAGCTATTGTCCTACTGATGGTCAACCATCCTGTCTTTAACCAGAGGGACTCTCTTTCGACATGACCCTAGTAAACAGTCACTGACATCCTTCTTACTTTTGGTATGAACGGTGCCCCAGCTCACTCAGCTCATACCCTTCCTGCCCGAATCCAGGAATCGGCTCCTTCTCCAAGGAGCTCTAACTTATTCGGGTGAAATGGTACTTAGAGGTCATAATTAGGGTGCTGAGGGTGCTCAGCTTTTTATATTCTTTAACTGTTTGTGTTTGTAGGCCTTTTCAGTATCTAGAACTAAGAAGTATCTTCTCTCTTTTTAAGATATAAATCACATCAGTTCACACTAATACTTCCAATTCAAATTCATGAAGACATTGTTTCTACTTAACTTCATTTATCCAATTTCTATTTCCTTTCTTTCCTGCTGAAAACCCTAGCTCTCACACATTTCATTATGACTTGACCCCACAATACCCGAATATTATTTCAAAATAACATCAACTTTGCCACTAACAATGATTACTGAAAATAGCTTACTTTTGATGTTGTTGTTATGTTATATCCCTATTAGGGATGTACATTTAAATTACAGTATCTGAAAGCCAATGAAATAGAAATAGTTCTTTGAGTGGTCACTTCACAATCTCCATACACAGTTACATTTTTATGCTGCTTTTTTGTTTTTTAGAAATTTCTTTAAAATTTAATTTTGTTTTATAGTTACATAAAATACATAGTTCAAAATTCAAATCTACAAAATAGGTACATTCAGAAAATCTAGCTTCTATCCCTCTCCCCCTCTTCATTCCATTTCCTTCCTTCCCCACAAGATTTTAAGAAAATCTTTCTTAAAGATTTTATTTATTTGAGAGAGAGAGAGAGGGAGTAAGAGAGAGAGCATGTGAGCGTGAATGGGGGAAGGGGCAGAGGGAGAGGGAGAAGCAGGCTCCCCGCTGAGCAGGGAGTCCAAGGCAAGAACTCCATCCCAGGACCCTGAGATCATGAGCTGAGCCGAAGGCAGCCGCTAAGGCAGCCGTTTAACTGACCGCGCCACCCAGGCACCTCCCCACACAGGAAACTTCTTCAATAGACTTCTTTTATTTTTTTTAAATGAACTTCACATATACACATTCATATGCTCCCCCTCTCCTTCATTCTTTAAACATTTTTCTCTTTTCATAAAACAAGGCTATCCAGGAAAACAGTCCCTGACTGTAGTAGATGGTCCCCATTTCTTTTTACCACGCACTGTAGCTTTTACCGTTACAAAGCACCCTTTCCTCTCATAATGCTTTCTGATCTGAATTCTACCTTTATGAAATACCACTGACACTCCTACTTTCTTTTCTATTTGTTTTGATTTTTATATATCTTTGTCCATCCTTGTATTTTAACCCTTTCCGAATCTCTCCATTAGGTGGGTCTCCTGTACCTAGCATAAAAGTGGGTTTTGCTTTCTGAGTCAACCTGAACTATTCTTTTACTTTTAATAGAAGACTAAGCCCATTAACATCTGTTGATATAAGCAATAGGTATGCCCTCAATTTTGTCATACTGCTAAATATCATATAGGTTATTGATGTGTGTGTGTGTGTGTGTGTGTGTGTGCACAGTCTCCCACTATGTGATCTATTTTAATTGAACATACACTTTTTAAAATCTAACTTTTGGCAGTTAAAAAGGTTTGTGGTTTTATTCTTCTGGTTACCTTAGTATATACTAATACCTTTACATAACACTTTAGTTCTATCTTTGGATTATTTTCCATTTCTTTGTTCTATAAACAGTACTAATATTAGCCAAAACCTCTTTTCTCTCCTCTTCTTCACCGTCTCATTTTAGGTAATTGTCTTTTACTCTCAATTAACATTTAAAAGGTAATTAGTTTAAAAAAATAAAAAATAAAAGGTAATGAGTTTAATTACTCTGCAGTAAAGCTGGGTTTTTGAAAAGGCAGCATGAGCCTTACCACTATACACACGTGCCCTCCCCCTCTGCTGCCTCACATTTTTATAGTTACACTGTATCTACACTGTCAGATTATGTAGCCATTATGTACTACACTGTGTCCTTTGTAACCTTCATTTAGTTCCAAGTTCTACAGCTACACATATATTTAATGTCTCGTTAACAGTTCTTATGCTGATGTCTCTTCATTCACCTGGTTTTCTAAAGCTCAGTCCCCAGGGGATGTCTTAGCAAGGGCTCATAGGAACACTGTTCCTGAATCTTCACATCTTCTAACAGTCTGCTTATGGCCTTTATACCTGCAGTTCAGTGTAGCCTCATGTAAAACCCATCTCATAGATTCTTTCACTAAATTTCTTAACTGTGTTACCCTACGATCTTTTATCATAAAGCACTACTGCCAAATAGTCTCATGACAATCTTGTTTTCCTTTCTCTTCAAGAAATTTAGATCTTTTGGGCACCTGGGTGGCTCAGATGGTTAAGCATCTGCCTTTGGCTCAGGTCATGATCTCAGGGTCCTGCAATCGAGCCCTGCCTAAGTCTCCCTGCTCAGCGGGGAGTCTGCTTCTCCCTCTGCCCCTCCCTCCTGCTCCTGCTCTATCTTTCTCTCAAATAAATAAAGAAATAAATAAATAAATAAAAACTTAAAAAAAAAAAGTTCCAGTGTCACTAGAATGCACTTTGATATAGCTATTCTCATTTCATTTTCCCGTGTGCAAAGTGAGCCCTTCCTTAATGTATCTCTCCTACTTTATTTCAGTCAAGCTTTCTTGAATGAAAGTTTGTTGTTTCACTTGTTATGGTTTTCTTCAGGGACTTTACCCCAAGTCTCTTCTCTTTCTTCATTCCTTTTTTATTTTAAAAATTTTCTTCCTTTTCATCTTCCATTTCTCTTCAGATATCATCCGTGGTAGATTTGTTCCTGTGTTCACTTAAACTTAGTCTTCATTTCTAATATTTTTTCATTTCTAGTTCTTGCCTAACTCCTACTTTTTCTCTTTTCAAATCTCCCTTTTCTCCATCTCACTTCTGAATTTTTATAAATTTTATTTATACTTTTTCTCACTGCTTCTATCACTGTTTACTACTTTCTCTTAGTTGGTTTTGAAATGTTTTTATGTGAGACAATGTTCAAGTCTTTTGCGGTTGTTTCTCCGGAATAATTTTATTCCACCCTCCTCTCCTCGCTCTCCCTCTTGCTCTTTCATTATAATACCCTTGTATTCAACTAAAATCATTTAAAGTAGATGCATTTTCCTGGACTCTTACAATGAGATGGTAGGCCAGTAGCTTCGTGTCTCTAGAGCTTCCTCTTACGATGTTTTTTCACAAAACATGTAAAATACGGCAGCTAGGGGCCACTGGGTGGCTCACTGTCTGACTCTTGGTTTCAGCTCAGGTCCTGTTCTCAAACTCCAATCAAGTCCCATGTCAGGCTCTGTGCTCAGCTTGGGATTTTCTCTCCCTCTGCCACCCAACCCCCCATTCTCTCTCTCCCAAAATAAATAAACAAATCTTAAAAAAACAAAAAACAAAACTCAAAACAACAAAAAGGCCACTAGAAGCCCACAGACCCCCAAGGACCCTAACAGCTAAATCTTCATTTCAAAACACCATTCTTCACCAAAACAATCCAGGACTTCTTGGAGAAATGGCTGATTTCAGGGAGGAGCTTCTTGAGCCAAAACGTAAAAAACTACTCAAAGAATGTTGGAAATGATGGGAACATAACAAAGGACATATGAGCCAGCTTAAAGGGGTGCCCACTTGCTAAATCCAGGACAATGTGAGCATCAAAATAAATAATGACAGTAAAGGATTATAACCCATTGAGAAAAATGATAAGAATCATTAGTCTACCCTGACTTACATACATAAACGTATGTATGTAATGGGGGAAAAGGAAAGCTTTCTTGTAGAAAGCCTATCATGAAATGTAGACAGAAATAGAAAATACTGTTTGGTAAACATTAGAGTAATAATTGCTTCAGATAAAAATGATCAATCAGTGCTAAAAACAGGGGGTAAAAGTTTGAAGAGTGATGAGATATTTACATTATCTCAAAGTATCTCCCTACAAGATACTTGTTAATTTAGAGGTATAAAAGTAATTTTATGGTGGAAAAACCTGGCATACACCAAATTAATCAAGTGATAAAAGTTAATATCACCAGTTACAGGACAAACCAACAGCACGTGTGTCCTATAATGACTGATGCCCTAGAAGGACAGAGAGTCACTTCTGCATTTTTCCTACCAAAAGTGCACAATCTGAGTCTAAGGAAACATCAGACAAACCCAAACTGTGGGACATTCTAAAAGAATAATTGGCTTGTACTCTTCAAAAACATCAACACCAAGAAAGACAAAGAAAGGTTAAGGAAACTTTTAAAAAGACATGACAATCAAACGCAATGTATGATACTGGACTGAATCTTGGACCAGGAAAAGAAACAAGGCATAATCAACATTATTGGGAAAACTGGCCTGTAACTTTCAAAAATGTCAAAGTCATGAAAGTCAAAGACTGAGAAACTGTTCCAAATTAAAAGAATCTTATGAGACATGACAACTGAATGCAACACTTGATCTGGGATTATTTCCTTTTACTATAAAAACATCTGGGTAAAAACTAAATAAGATCTACAGATTAAATAACAGTGCTATATCAATTTCCTTATTTTGTTATGTTACTGTGCTGATGAATGTCCTTACAAGTACATTAAGGTCTGAGTACAAGGGCATCATGCCTACAACCGACTCTCAAATGGTTCACTGAAAAATCGTGCACCTGTGTGTGTGAGAAGCAGAGGGAAGGAGGGGGAAGGATGAATAACATAGATTTGATAAAACATTAACATTTAGGGAAACTTGGCAAAAAGTCTCTAAAAATTTTCTATGCTATTTTTGCAACTTTTCTGTAAATCTGAAATTATATCCAAGTAAGAAGTTGAAAGAAAAACATATAAGCTCTGGTATTTTCTTAAACCTGAAGCCTTCTTTCCCTTTCTCCGTCTTTACATGACCTTCCTCCTCCTTCTGTCCTACTTAATTTGGATTCTACGCCCAGTAAGGCTCTTCCCTGGAAGGGGACTTCAGTTGACTCATTTTAAGAATTCATAGGTCCCAGATCACTTAGGGGTGAGAAGACGGAGGACAATAAAACCAGAAGAGAATCCACAGCACAGCAATCTGGCCCAAAGTACTTCAAAAACAAACAGACCAACAAGTCCCAAACTCAGAGAACCTCACGGTTTTCCAGGATGATAAGCAATTGATGCTCCCTAGGAGTATGGTAAAAACCCCAGGTTTTATGAAGCCCAAAAAATAATTCTTAAAGATAGGGAAATGTGCATTGTTCCTTATCAATATTTTCATTCAAAATGCTCAACCCAGAAAGTTAGAAAAACCTATGTGCATGGGAGAACGAAAACCTCAAGTTGTGGACACAGCAGTACCGTATCACATCTCAACAGCAAGTATTTTATTACCTTCTGGGGCTTCAAGGGTCTTCTTATTCTGCTCACACCACCCAATGGGGTAGAGGTCAGCCTTCCTGATGTCACACCAGAAGTCGGCCCTCCGGTCCTCGCCGTAACCATCGTAGCGGAGAAGCAGCAACTGCTCACAAGTGGTGATGATGGTGGCAACCCAGTAGGTTTCAGGGTCTGTTTTCACAGCCACCTCCAGTTTCATCCCAGGAGCAAAGCCATTTTGCAAACGTGTGTCCACCTGAACAGGGAAATGTTACTAACCACCAGATAAGTATCTCAAATGAGTATTTCTTTAGCCAAAATTCTTTTTTAGACTTACAATTCTGAAGCACTAAATGAAAAACCTTCTCAAGGGAAACCTTAGAAACTCCGATTCTAACTCACAGCAGTGATCCAAACAAAACCGGGAACAGCATGCTGCTCTGTTCCAGCCGACTCCAAAGGAATTTTAATAGAACTCAGTATTTTTCACCAAAGCAGCCTACTATGATTACAGAAAATGTTTTCTATTAAGTATATAAAATCATTAAATGTTCACCATTTTAATAACTTTCAGCACATTATGTTTTCAAGAGTGATTTCTCCATTCTTCAAAAAAAATTTATGAAGCTAAAAAAGGGGAGGACAAAAGCAGCTATAATGATTATTATAAATTAGTATAATAATGTACCGTATGTAGGGAGCACACCTCCCAGTTTCCCTGAAACAGTCTATGTTTACACCTGTTATCCTTGAATAATAATTAACAATGCCCTGTTTTTCTCTCCAAGTGTCCTAATTCAGATGATAAATTATATGGTCACAAAGGCAAAGGTGAGCAATTCCGGAACTACTTCATAGGTGTAATACATATATTGTGGGAAATGAGAACCACGCTCCTCACTGTGGGAGAAAGAAGTGAAAACAAGGAAAGAGCAGGCTATCATGAACCTTGTGGTGTTGAGCTGGAAAATCAGCAGTGTCAGAATGACATAATGACAGACAGAAACTAGTACAGATGTGCACGTACGTGTGTGCTAATACATTTCCCAGCTCTGTGAATTGACAGGGACTATAAGCAATGATACTCATCAGCAATAAGCAAACTTCCTGTACAAATTCTTGATTTATAAATGCTATCATCCAATAAAAAAAGAACATGGGCTCCATGGAGAAATAAGTGATTCCAATTCTGGAGTAAGGAAAACACAGTAAGCACCTGGAAGATATCGTGATGCCAGAAAGTAAGGAAATGCTCCAAAAATGATGGGGGCATTTGGAAAGGACATGGGAGCCAACCAGAAGGATCCCCCAATGTTCATATTAGGGACAATCTGAGCAATAAAATGAAAAAGATTAATGGATTATAACCCATAGATTTAAACAATATCCAGGAGTCCATCCTGTAAAAAATAATTAACAAAGAAGGGATAGATCCTTAGAGTAAAAGACCAGTTAATAAATACAGAGAAAAATGACAGAAACAGAAAACCAGGGGCACCTGGGTGAGTCAGTCGGTTAAGCGTCTGCCTTCAGCTCAGGTCACGATCCCAGAGTCCTGGGATCGAGTCTCACATTGGGCTCCCTGCTCAGCAGGGAGTTTGCTCCTCCCTCTCTCTCTGCCCCTTGCCCAGCTTGTGCTCTCTCTTGTTCACTCTCTTTCTCTCAAATAAATGAATAAATAAATCTTAAAAAAGCCAAAAAACAGAAAACCACCATTAGACAAACCATAGAAATAAACACTGTAGGCAAGAATCATGGATCAGCGCTAAAATGACTATGATATTTACATAATTACAACGGTTCTCCTACAAGTTTCTTACATAATTCCAAAGGGGAATACCACTGTAACATCATAATGAAGAAATATGGCAGACATCACCTTAACTAGCTGATGAAAGTTAACATCACCAGTTCTAAAACATCAGTATTGTATACGCTTGATATCATAGAGTAAGAAAAGCACAGTATCATTTCTATGAAATTCTTCCCAAATCTTTTTTTTTTTTTAAGATTTTATTTATTTATTGGACAGAGAGAGACACAGCGAGAGAGGGAACACCAGCAGGGGGAGTGGGAGAGGGAGAAGCAGGCTTCCCGCTGAGCCCAATGTGGGGCTCAATCCTAGGACCCTGGGATCATGATCTGAGCCGAAGGCAGACGCTCAATGACTAAGCCACCCAGGTGCCCCAAGATAATGTGAAATTCTTCCCAAATATGCATAAACTCAAGCTAATCATGAGAAAAGCCCAAACCCAAATTGAGAAATATTCTACAGGATAACTGATATGTAAAATGCTCTTCAAGATGTCCAGGCCATGAAAGACTAAGAGGAACGAGGAACTATCAAACACTGGGGGAAACTACGCAGCCCAGACAAGTTAATGAAACAGAGCAATCACAAACACTGAGAAGTGTGGGGAGTCCTGGGAAGACATTCAGGGAAGAAAAGTCCTACATCCTGTACAAAAATCGTTCCCCCTTCTCATCACTGCCCTGTTGTACTCCTGAAAGGTAATCACTACTCCGAATTATAACACTGTAAATATTGTCTGTGCGTTAACA
The DNA here is from genome assembly GCF_002007445.2 of Ailuropoda melanoleuca. Taxonomy (NCBI): domain Eukaryota; kingdom Metazoa; phylum Chordata; class Mammalia; order Carnivora; family Ursidae; genus Ailuropoda; species Ailuropoda melanoleuca. The sequence continues at coordinate 20,900,409 of NC_048221.1, forward strand.
CTACATTAGAATTATGCAGTATGAAGTTCTTCTGTGTGGGCTCTTCTCTAGCCCAACATTGCCTATGGATTCATTCATGCCGCATTTAATAATTTCTTCTCGTTGCTGTATAGTATTCCATTATACAAATTATCCATTCTAATGCTACAGATAGTAGGCATTGTGAGAAGTCTGCAGCCTTGAAAGACTATAAATAATACTGCCATGACAGTACAAACATTTGTGTCTCTGGTACATACACACGTGGACTACTATAACAGAGCCAAACCACTTCCAAAGTGGCTGTACCAGTTTACTCTCCCAGCAGTGTAGGAAAAATCCTTTTGAAAAATATTTTATTCATTTATTTTAAGTCATTTTGTTCCAACATGCTAACCAATGCTTGTGTATGTTCAGTCTTTTTCATTTTAACCATTCTGGAAGGTGTGCTATGAATCTCATTGTCACTTTCTTTTGCATTTTTTCATTATTAATGAAGATGAAAACCTTTATTAGTCATTTAGATTTCTTCTTTTGGGAAATGGCTAAGTTTCTTGACTATTTTTTTTTTCTTTGTCAATTCTGTATTTTGGATATCCGTTGTCAGTTACTTGTGTTACAAATATTTTCTCACTTCCTTGATGGTGTTGTTTGATGAACAGAAGTTCTGAATTTTAATGTACTCTGATTCATCAGTGTTTCTCCTTTTAAAGGTTAGTGCTTTTTCTGTATTTTTAAACAAAGTTTCCCTATCCTTAAAGTCATAAAGATAAAATACTATATTTTCTAGAAATCTTTCTTTTTTAGAACTAATATCCACTTTGAATTAATCTCCACGTATGACAGTAGGTAGGAGTCAGATTTTATTTGTCTGAAGGTACAGATACACAACTGACCTTTCCTTGCCACTAGAAATTGCCACCTTTATTCTAAGTGTCCCTACAAAGTGGATCTGGTTTTGATTTGTTTTTCCTTAGAGCAGTACTACACTGCCTTAATTAAGTTTCATATCTAGTGCAGCGAGTCTTCTTGTTGTCTTATTCTTTTTTTTAAAGATTTTATTTATTTATTTATTTGACAGAGATACAGACAGCCAGCGAGAGAGGGAACATAAGCAGGGGGAGTGGGAGAGGAAGAAACAGGCTCATAGCTGAGGAGCCTGATGTGGCGCTCGATCCCATAATGCAGGGATCACGCCCTGAGCCGAAGGCAGACGCCCAACCGCTGTGCCACCCAGGCGCCCCTTGTTGTCTTATTCTTTAACTGCATCTAGTTAACCTCGCCGCTCTGTATTTCTACATGAACTTTAGAATCAGATTGTAGGGGCACCTCAGTCAGTTAAGCGTCTGCCTTCGGCTCACGTCATGATCCCAGGGTCCTGAGATTGAGCCCCATGTTCAGGCTCCTTGCTCAGCGGGGAATCTGCTTCTCCCTCTCCCTCTGCTCCCCACCCCTCCTCGTGCTCACATTCTCATGCTTGCTCTCTCTCTCTCTCAAATAAAAAAAAAATCTTAAAGAGGGGCGCCTGGGTGGCACAGCGGTTAAGCGTCTGCCTTCGGCTCAGGGCGTGATCCCCGATGTTATGGGATTGAGCCCCACGTCAGGCTCCTCCGCTATGAGCCTGCTTCTTCCTCTCCCACTCCCCCTGCTTGTGTTCCCTCTCTCGCTGGCTGTCTCTATCTCTGTCAAATAAATAAATAAAATCTTTAAAAAAAATCTTAAAGAATAAAGGAATCAGACTGTCAGTTACTACCTAAGTTTTTTTGGTATTTGACATGGGTTGCAGTAAATCTACAGATCTCTTTGGGGAGAACTTACATCTTTACAACACTGAATCTACCATTACATAAACTAAGTATATTCCTTCACTTTAACTTATATCAATAACGGTTTGAAGTTACTTTACAAATTTTTGTTACATTTATTCCTGGCCATTTAATGTTTTTATGCTATTGTAAATCACATCTTTCAGTTTCCACTTTTCTTTGTCACTAGTATACAGAAATATAATGGATATATAATGGATATGGATATATATTTGGGGGGGGGAGGCAGAGGGAGAGAATCTTAAGCGTCGTGGGGCTCGATCTCACAACCCTGAGATCATGACCTGAGCTGAAATCAAGAGTTGGACACTCAACCAACTGAGCCACCCAGGTGTCCCTAGAAATAGAATAGATTTTTTATGCTACCTTGTTTCTAATAATCTTGCTAAAGTTAGTCATTAATTTTATATCTGTAAATTATTTTATTCATCTGTAAATAATGACATTTTTCCCTTCTTCCTAATAATCCTTATACATTTTAATTGTTTTTCTTATCTTATCTAAAACAATATCAAACAGAAGTCATGTTAGACAACAGTTTTATCTTGTTCCATATTTAAAAGAGTATCTATCATCATACTACTATTAATAAAATTTGCTGTAGATTTTTTATAGATATCCGTTAGCAAATTAAAGAAATTCCCATCTATAGTTTGCTAAGACTTTTTTGTATCATGAGTGGGTGTGGAATTTTACCAAATATTTTTCTCTATATAGTGAGTTGATAATGTTATTTTTCTCCTTTCTTCTACTACTCTGGTCAATTATACTCTTCCAATACATTTTCCTCACTTTCTTTTCTCCTGAGATTCCAATTACACAAGCATTAAGTTTTTTTATACTGTCTGCAGCTGTTGGATGTTCTGCCCTGGTTTTTTTCCACCTTTTTTCTCTTCACATTTCAAGTCTGGGCAATTTATATTGACTTATCTTCAAGTATACTGACTTTTTCCTCATTTGTGTCAAGCCTCCAATAAGCCTGTCAAAGGCATTCGACATCTCTTATTACCATGTTTTTCATTGCTGTGATTTCCACTTGACTATAATAGTGTCCATCTTTATGGAAATACCCTTCTATTCACACATGTTGCCCACCTACCCTGCTGGAGCCTTTAACCTATTACTCATAGTTATTTAAAACTGTCTGATCGTTCCAATATCTGGGCCTTCTGAGTCTGGTTCTGTTGAATGCTCTGTCTTTTGACAGTTTGCTAGTTTTCTCTTACTTCTTCATGTGTCCTATAATTTTTGGTTAAAAACCAGACATCCTGTACAGAATAATCAAGATTGAGGCAAATAACATTTATGCCTGGGAATGGGCATGTTTCTTTTTAGGCCTTAAATCTGAGGGAGAAGGTTAAGTCAACGTAGTTAGGAGTGGAACTGGGTTTGGGTTTTGTTGTTGTTTAGTTATTCACACTACACTATAAGTTCCAAGATACATTATTAGCATTTTCTATTTAAGGTATAGGCTCATTTGCCAGAGGGCCTTTCCCCTCAATATCTGCCGCTCCACCCTCAGATTTAGGTCTTCTCTTTCTGACTGCATCTCAGAGACCACCTCTCTCCACGCTCTTGTCTGCCTCTTACACACAGACCTTTGTTACCCAACATTTCCTAACTTGGTGGTTGAGGACAAGCAGGAAAGCACATTCTCTGAGATTCAGTCTCAGTCAGGCTCTGTGTCCCGAGTCTTAGAAGTAGGAATTTCTCAGTGATCTTACCCGTCACCCAACTCTAGGCGACCGCAATTGCTCTAGCTCGTATTCCTACCCCTCTCCCAAGGACAAAAGGCTTTTATTTCTTCTGTCCTATCTCCATCACCTGCATCCTGGGGTTAACAGGGTTTGCATCCTCTCCCCTAGCGGCTTAAAGCTTTTGTTCTAGAAGACCCAGATAAAGCTTAGTGCCATTCCCAAAGCTGGTGCTGTTTCCTCCACCAGACACGTACCATGAGGAAAACTGTTTTATTACCTTAGACTCGTCCTCCTTGCAAATGTGGCTTTACCTCTAATTTCTTCTTTAGCCCCATCTTCCCTCCCTCCTTTGTTTCAAACTGGGTCCTATGAAACTCTTGCCAGCAGCTTAAACATCCATCTCCACTGTTCTGGAGATCTGAGTTCTACCAGATTCGCCTGTGATCAGCTATCCACTGGCATCCCGTCCCAGCATCTTCCTATACCAGTGCCTGATTTTCACTATATTTAGCAGCCCTTCACGGTATACTGATTCAAGCTTACAAACATTTTCTACATTTGATGATGAGAGAGTATACAACTATTTTTCATTCTCTCCTTGTTGCTTTGTCAAAGAGGAGAGGTGGAATCTGTCTCTTTAAAATGACATTTTTTTAGATCCAGAATTTTGGTCAGAAAATCTGTCCTCCATTTTCATTTTAGTATAAATAAATAAGCTTGTATAAACACATATCAGATTAGTAATAACATTAAAAACAAGAATTCAAAAATATTACATGATCACAAATAGACTTTCTATGTAAAAAAATACTGAAAATGATTATAAAAGATTAGTCAATATACTATAAAATGAAATCCTTACTTAAATATATAAATCTCACCACTTCAATTTAAGAAAGACATAAATGAACCAAAAAAATGGAAAGGACAACAATCATGACTGAGTTTTTATGAAACAAACTGAAAATAGCAGGACTCCACAGCTTATAAAAACACTTTTAAGAATATGGTTCAACTTCACAAAATCAAACCATTTTGAGTGAGCATTTCTGCCTTCCCAAATCCTAGAACAAAGAACTATGCCTTGTTGAACACTGCTATGGACTGAACTGTGCCTCCCCAAAGTGTATATGTTCAAATCCTAACTCCCAATGTGACTATTATTTGTGATTTGTTATTTATGGAGGCAGTAAAGGGGAAAGGAGGCCATAGGAGTGGAACCCTGATCCAGTAAGATTAGTGTCCTTATAAGAAGAGACACAGGAGAGCCTGATCTCTCACTCTCTGCCATAGGGAGGACACAGTGAGGAGGCTGTCAGCAAACCAGGAAAAGAGTCCTCCCCAGAACCTAACCATGACGGCGCCCTGATCTCAGACTTCCAGTCTCCAGAACTGTGAGAAAATAAACTTCTGTTCTTTAAGCCACCCATTCTACAATATTGTGCAATGGCAGCCTGAACAGACTAAGACAAAGATGAAATCAATAGAATCAATAATTCTGTGTTTTAAGAGGGAGTGTAAGTGAACAGGTTAAAAAATTAGGTCTGAATACAAATTATTAATAAAATTTGGAGTATTTTCCTACATTCTAGAGGCATCACACAAGACAAATATGTCAATGGATTAAGAATTAAACTGGGCTATTAGGGCATAAAGCTCTGCTGCACTGGCCACTAATCTGACCCACTGCATGACATTACTCATGTTTCTGCTCAATATGAGAGAAAGCAGTAATTTACTGAAATTACTCCCAATGTACAAGCCAACGGTCATAAAACACTGCAAGAAAATAAAACCATTTTCTTCAATTAATGAGGGTTTTTTGACAAAAATAAAGGAATATTCATGACTAGTCAAAAAGACAAGTCCTGCATTGAGTGGCAGCAAATACACAAAACCAAAAAGGATTTTAAAATATGTCTAGGGGGCCTAACTGGCTCAGTCAGTAGAGCATGTGACTCTCAACCTCAGGACTGTAAATTCAAGCCCCAAGCTGAATGCAGAGATTACTTAAAAATAACACTGGAAAAAAATAAAATATGTCCAGTTTTCTTAATAAGGGTGGCAGGAGGAGGGAAAAAGGAAAAAGCACTCAAATCCTTTCAAGTGCCCCAACTTAAAATAACTCTAAACTCTCTAATGATGCTACGGTCAGTCAAAGGAATGGGATATAGTTCGTAAAACAAATACAGTCACTGCTCACATGTTTAAAAGATCCGTAGGGAACTGCAGTGGACCCTGTCTCTTCTAGATAATCTTCCCAGCTTAATTCCACTTCTTCCACGCCAGAGCCAGCATCTGGAATTAAAATCAAAACAAAAGGAAACAGGTGAGCCCCAATTAAAGAAAACTCAAGGTATGAAAACATAAACTTAGTAACCCTTACACAATTTACTTCACAACAAGTTAATCAATTTTACACACAAAATAATCACGTGTTCTTTTTAAATGGCAGGTTCCCTTTCTGCATTGATTATCAATGAATCCCAACAGCACAGAAGTGTGACATGCTGTCTCCTGCTGGAATCCATCAGGACTCACCCAAATGCATTATATCAAGCTGGTGAGAGTGTAACTATTACAATCACTTTGGACTATCATTTAGTATCTAATGCCAACTACTTGAGATACTTAATAGGCATTTCAAACTTAAATTTTCAACCCGATTCTTCCTTGGTACTCTCCAACTGAGTAAAAGACACCTCCAGTCTGTATTTTGGCTCAATCCAAAAATGTGGAGTTATCCTTGTTTTCTAACTTTTCTTCCACATCTTATATCAAAACCATCAGAAAATTCTGTAGGTACCGCCTTTAAAATATATCCCGAATCTAACCACTTCCCATCATTTTGATTGCTTTCTCTCTAGCTCAAGACCTACCCACTATATCTTTCATCTTTTAATCCCAATTATAATAAAATCTAAACTCTTTGGGAGACTGCAAAGGCCCAACATGGCCTGACCTCTGGCTACCTTCCCTGCTACTTCATCCCAACCAGCCTCTTTTGCTCCCTGCACTCCAGTGACCCTGGGATTCTTACTATTCTCTAATCGTGTTCTTTCCTCAAAGCCTCCTCTGCATTTATTTCCTCAGCTCAAAGACTCATTCCCCAGTGTCATTCCCAGCTTCATTTCATTCAAGCCTCTCCTCAAACGTCCTCTCTCCAGAAAGGCCTTCCATCAGTACTTATCTAAAGCAGAAACCCCAGACTTCGCTTTCATTATCTTAAAGGCATTCATTTCTACTTGACAGTATGCCATACATCTTTTTATCCTCCCCATTAGAAAGAAAATAAACTCTGTCAAGACAGGACTTCGTTTTGGTCACTCCTGTATCTCTGTCACAGCAGACTCAATAAATTTTTGTTGAGTGGGCAAAGATTCAAATATTCCAGAATCCAATAATCCCAATTTACATAAACTCTCTAAGAGCAGGGTTTTGTTTCCTGATGTATCCCCATTGCCCAAAACGATGCCTGGCACTAGCAAGTTCACAATAAACAGTTGCTGAATGAGTACATCCTAGGGGAGCCTATGCTTCAGACAAACACAAGAAGGCAAGTACAAGGATGCTCACCACAGCACTGTTTCTAATAGCACCAGGCAAAAGCAATCAGTAGGAGAAGAGATAAATTACGGCAATTCTACAATGGAGTAATACTATGTAGCAAATGAAATGAATGAACTAGTATGACATAGATAAATCTCAAAAAAAAAAAAAACCCACATCGAATAAAAACAGCAGGTGCAGAATGAAAAGCACAAGATACAGTTTAGACTTCAAAGGAAACTTTGCAGTATCATGTTTATAAATGCATGCATATTAATAAGAGTGTAAGAACAAAGGTGGCAAACATATACATCAACTTCAACAGTGCTACCTTGGAGACTAGAGGAGAAAACAGGATCAGAAGGGAAGTACAAAAGAGGCTTAAACTCTATTAGGTTTTATCTCTTTCCCCAAGAAGAGGGAAACAACACATGAAAACATGTTCAACAACATAAAGGAAATGCAAATCAAAACCACAAGGAGACACACCTCACACCCACTAGAATGACCATTATCCAAAAAAGCAGAAAACAAGTGTTGACAAGGATGTGAAAAATTGGAATCTTTGTGCACTGCTGGTCTGGGAATGGAAAATGGTGCAGCCACTGTGGAAAACTACATGGTGGTTTCCCAAACAATTAAAAATACAATCACCCTATGATCCAGCAATTCCCCTTCTGGGTACCTCCCCAAAGAACTGAAAGCAGGGACTCAGATATTTGTCCACAAAGGTTCGTAGCAATAACAGTTATAAGAGAGAGAGCCAAAAGGTGGAATCAACCCACATGTTCGTAAACAGATAAACAAGAGGTGGTCCATACATACAGTGGAGTATTATTCAGCCTTAAAAAAGAAGGAAATCTTTGCACATCTGACAACACGGGTGAACCTAAGGACACAATGCCAAGTGAGCCGCCTGCGAAAGGACAGATGCTGTATGAGTCCGCTCACACCAAGAGCTAAAGCAGTCAAACCCAGAGAGATGGAGAAGAGAGTGGTGGCTGCGGAGGACTGGCGAGAAAGGGAGACGGGGACTTGTTATTTTGCGGTAGGTACAGAGTTTGAGTTTGGGAAGATGAAAAAGTGCTGGAGCGCGCTGTGGTGACGGCTGTGCAACGTGAGCGTACGTCACGCTCCTGAACCGTACGCCTCAAAGGGGTTAAAATGGCAAACTCTGTGTTAAGGATATTTGACAGGAATGAAAACATGGGAACAAATATGGGACAATTATAACATTAATTCTTCACAGTAGGTTCCATGGGTGTTGGGTATATTGTTTTCCATTCATTTTTATCCATGTGTGTTCGTTGTGCTGTTTTCCATTTGCTTTTACTTGTTTGAAATTTTTCACCAGAAATGTAACGAGCCAACAAAGACTACACTGGTAGCATCCTGGAAGCACAGGTCAGTAGAAAGTCAATTTCCATTACTAAACCATAATAAGGCCGAACACTCACGGTCTTTAGCCAAGAACCTTCTCCCTCAAACAGCATGCTAATTTACAAATAAAAAATAAACAACAACAACATTAAAAATAATGATTTAAAGAACTAAAACCTCTCATAAATTAAAAACTACTATCAAGGCAAGAAGAAAAAAAAACTAATAATCTGATAGAAAAATGAGAAAAATACATAAAAAGAGAATTTATCAAAAAGAAATGCAAATGGTCCTTAAACATATGGAAAGATGTGCAAATTTACTCATTTTGAAAGAAGTGTAAATTAAAACTACACTGAGGTATCAGATTGGGAAAAAAATTCCAAAGTTTGACAACTTACTCTACAGCAGGGCTGTGCTTAAGCAGGTAAAGCACAATGACACAACCCTGGTGAAAGAGAACTTGGCAATAGCTAGCAAAATACACACGTATTTACCTTTGGATCCAGCAATCCCACTTCTAGGAATCTGTCCCAAAGATAAGCTGGCAAAAATACAAAAAGACATATGTACAAAGCTATTCATTGCTGCACTACTATAATACCAAAATTGGAAACAACCCAAATGTCCATCAGTAAGGAACTGGCTGAATAAAATATATATGCATCTATATAGCTGTAAAAAGGAGAGAAAGATGACTACATACTGATGTGGGATAATCTTCAGTATCTAAGAGATACGACTACGAATATATATATGTATATGCTCACACACATACTTGTTTGTAATTTTTAAATGAACAAGAGAAGAGTAAGATAATAAGAACCAGCTGTATATATAGGGAAAAACAAAAAAGATGAATAGTATCAGATTGGATATGGGAATGTTGTTACATAATTTTGAATTTATCACTATGTAGATACTTTAATACAATTTTAGAAACATATTTTCAAAGGGAAAAAATTCCAACTGAAAATGAACTAAAACAAATATGCCTAACTGTTGGTGACATAACCACAAGGAAAACAGGATTACTTCATGTCATATTAAGATATAATACCTGACTGCAAACCCCAGTGGAATATATTTAAAGGCAAAAACCATAAAGAAATTGTAAAACTGACACTGTTATCTTATTAATACTTGGAATGTTGGTACTGTTGAAAAAATTATAGAAATATAGGGTAAAAATAACTGATGCTATTAACATCATTATGAAACAACACTATTCCGAAAGAAAAGAGACACAAGCATAAAATCAAAGAAGTAAAAGCACTGCAATTTTAAATTAAAACTGTAAACATAAAATGAAGCCATCTGAATCTTTTCTCTTCAAAAGACATGTAGTTTCTAGCTATGTCTATGGATAAGGCCTACAAGAAACGACAACCTGTATCAATGAGCACCCCAGCACCCAGAATTGCAGTCTCTAAATATTATATCCATGGTCAAAAAAAAAAAAATTACACAGTTTCCCCAAGAAACAGTAGATCGTAAGTTTGAGGCAGAAAATATGCGAGAGGTACCTGGGAATCTTACTACACTAGAAAGCAAGGACTAGAATTATCAAAGACACATGACATCACACCAAAAGAACACAGGAACCAATCTAAAAGAATGCTCACTGCTCTAGAATGAGGCAGTTTGATCATCAAATGAAGGATGACAGCAATGGAATCAAACTCATCACATACGTGTGTGTACCCGTGTATTTGTGCATACATATGCATGCAACTTTAAACCCATGAATTAATAACATTTAAAACAAAACACTGATCAACTTCCTAAATGGCAGAGTAAGTACCTTAGTGAACCCACTCTCCCAGAAAAATAGCAAAAACACTGGCTAAAAATGATGAAAATCAACTATTTCAAAGTTGTGAATTTAGCTGAAGGCACACAACAAACTGAAAAGTTAACTATTCAAGACAAGCTACTGGACCTGGTTAGAAGAGCAGGGTTGAGGCTCAAGCTGGGGCTATTCCCATTCTCTTCCCTCTTTAGCTCAAAATAGAAATTTTTGGAATTGAAAATATAATAACCATGAGAAAACTCCATAGTGAGCCCCTTAGCAGAATAAGAAGGACAGAGGGAAGAATGACTAAAATTACAGACAGAGCAAAAGAAAACACCCAATCTAAACAACAGAAAGAAAACACTGAAAAAAATGCAAAGAGTGTGGAACAGCAATAAAAGATCTAACACTAGGACCTGCAGAGTCCCAGAAAAAGAGAAAGAGAACAGGGCTGAAAAAGTATTTGAAGAAATAATGGCTGACAATTTTCCAATTTTGGCAAAAGACATAAGATTCAAGAAACTAAGAAAACCTGAAACGAGATAAACCCAAGGAAACACATGCAAAGATACACCAAGAGTCAAAATCTTGAAAGCAGCCAAGAGAAACAATACCTCTCTTAAGGTGAATGGAGGAGAGGGGATTCCAACGTGAATAGATTTCTCATCGGAAACCATGGAGGCCAGAACGCACGGTATTTTTCAAGAGATGAAAGAAAAGAATTTTTTACCCAGAATTCCATTTCCAGCAAAAATATCCTTCAATAATGAATAGGGAAATCAAGGCACTGTCATAGGAAGGTAAAATATTTTATCACTAGCAGATCGACCCTAAAAAAAAAAAGGCTGAAAGAATTCTATAAACAGAAATGGAATGACAGAAGAAGGAATCTCAGAAAATCAGGAAGGAATAAGGGACAATTTCAAGAGTAAGAATAATGGAAAATATAATACATTTTCCCCCTCCTTCTGACTTTAAATTATGTTTGACAGTTTGAGGCAAAATTTTAACAGTGTCTGATGTGGTTCTCAAAGTCTGTAGAGGAAATATTAAGACAATTATAAAGGTAAAGAGATATAAAAGTAGGTAAAGTTTCCAAACTTGGCTCAAATTAATAAAATGATGACACCAGGAAAGTATGTTATGTATAGATAGTGTTATACCGAGGGCATCCACTAAACAGCCATACAAAGCATACAGATCAAAATCAAAACTGAAAAACAATGACAATACCAAATGGCAGAGGGGATGTGAAGCAACCAGATCTCTCATCCATTGCTGGTAAGAATGTACAGCCCCTCTGGAAAGTAGTTTGGCTGTTTCTTTATCAAACACAGGATCCAGCAATTGTGCTCCTGGGCATCTACCCCAGAAAAATGAAATCTTAATCTTAAAACGATTGCTCACAGCAGCTTTACTTGTAATAGCTAAAAACCGGAAGCAACCACATGTGCTACAGTAGATGAACAGTTAACCAAGCTGCAGCACACCCATGGAACAGTACTGGGCAATAAAAGGGAACTGATAACACGCACGAATCTGGATAGCTCTCAAGGGCATTATCTTGAGTGAAAAGAGAAAATATCAAAAACTCACCTACTATGTATGTGATTCTATTTACGTAACATTCCTGAAATGACACAGAGATGGAGAATAGACTAACAGTTGCCTGGGGTGAGATAAGGTTGGGGGGAGGGGCGGGTAGATGACGGGGGTAGTAGAGAAAAGCTCTTTGTGGTAATGGAACAGTTCTGTATCTTGACTAAAGTGAGGGTTAAGGGAAGCCACATGCGATAAAACGACAGAGAACTACATATACTTTATACATAGGTCAATTCCCTGGCTTTTATACTTTACTATATCACAGGAGATGTAACCGATGGTAGAAACTGGGTGAAGGGTACACAGGACCTGTCAGTACCATCTTTGCAACTTCTCATGAATCTATAATTATTTCAAAATAATTCAAAAGGAACTATCAAAATTAAAATTTTTAAAGACATCTGTTCATCAAAGTTACTTGCTTTTTCAGCAAACATTCTAAGTACCCCTAGTGCCAGGTTCTCTGCCAGGGAAAGAACTGACATCTTTAAAGAGCTTCCCATTCGGTGGTAGAAAGACCAGTCAGACAACACAGATACATAGGAGAATTCTGCACTATGAAAAATGAATTCTGCTCAGCAAAACCAATACCTGCATCAAGCTGCTGCTCCCCGTTCATTTCCACGGAGCATGGGCTGTCTCCTCCCCACACAAAGGACAGGCCTTATGCTTCTGCTACGATCTGAAGATTATTTGCAGGTCTCAAGCATCTGCTCAATGGGCATCCAAGGGTCCAAATGAAAGTGCTAGAAAATGAAAAAGAACACATAAACAGCCTGAAGCCCAAGTGTGTTTACTCATTCATAAGACCTGGCACTCCAGTGAGTTGGGAGGGCACATGAGACAGACACACACTGGCAGAACAGAGGGGATTAGAGAAAAAATGGATACCTTTCCTAATTTTGGAGACTGTGTACGTAAATGTGAGTGTGAGTGTGAGAGTGAGTGAGTGTGTGTGTGTGTGTGTGTATGCAGAGACAGCACTATTAAGATCTTGATATCTAAAAATCACAACTAACATGTATATGAATCACTCTTTAACCTTAGAAGAAATATTTAGCACCATGACTCCTACCCACAAAAACTCTTAATTCCTAACGAACTCCTGAAGGAAAAAGGGAGCTTTCAATACTCTGTCTTATCCAATGAATAAGATCAAGGATATATTATCTAGTTTTTCACTCCATTTATCTAGAATGTTATGTAGAACCCAAAAGTTTATAGCTACACTTATAAAGGGAACATCTCCAAAATAAGCTCTGAACCCATTTATTTTTTTAAAACAGCTTTATTATAATTCACATACCAAAATTTCCCATTTTAAAAAGTATATATTTTATAGTTTTGAGTAAATTTACAGAGTTGTGTAACCACTACATGCAGTTTTAGAATATTTCCGTTACCCTGAAAAATACTTCATTCCCACCTGCAGTTCCTCCCCACCCTGCCCAGGCACAGAACAGGTACGTGACCTTCCCAGGGCTCCACAGCAAGGAGGTACGAGAACCAGGTTTCAAACCAAGCGAGATGTCTATATTCCCTGTCCTCAAGCACTGTATTTTACTGCCTCTCAATGGGAAGCAACTGGGGGTTTCTTTAAGCATAAGGAAATGATCAAATCTGTGTTTTAAAAAAGATCACTCTGGACCCAAATAGAGAAACCATAGGGAATGACAGCAAAGAAAATACGCAAGCATAAAATTTCTACATGGCAAAAGACACCATAAATAAAATTCAAAGGTAAGACAGTATATCTTAAAAGTTCTCATCACAAGAAAACAGATTTATTTTTTGTAACTATGTATGGTAATGGATATTAACTAGACTGATTTTGGTGACCATTTTGCAATGTATACAAACATTGAATCATTATGTTGTACCCCGGAAACTAACAGAAAATTATTTGTCAATTATACTTCACTAAAAATAAATAAATAAAAAAGACAATGGAGATGGGTGAAAATACTTGCAACATATAATGGGTTCATTTCCATATACAAGCTCCTGTTAATTCAACAACAACAAAGAAAAATGGGCAAAATATGTAACTGATCCACATTAAAAAATCAAGAGTTAAAGCTCATAAAAATGTGTTCAATCTCATTAGGAATGAGGAAAATAATTTTTAATTATATACGACTTTTTGACCTTTCAGATTGGTATGATTTTTAAAACTAAAAGTCCAGTGTTGGCAAGGAAGGCGGACGAACTTCAGAGTAGATTGGTTCCACCTTTTTGGAGAAGAATTTAATGAAAAATAATTTAACTTATAAAGATTTAAAAGACACAAACTCTTTGAGCAGTAATGCTGGTATTAAGAATCTTTCATACAAAACACATGTGTGGGAGGCTTCATAACCAAGGATGCTTGCTGCAGTATTATCTTTAATAGTAAGAAATCAGAGACCAACCTATATTTCTACCAAATGGGAATGGGATGGCCACATACATTACGATACACTTATACTAGGAAACACTCTACAATCATTAGAATTTAGGTAGATTCATAAAAGCACATGGGAATGTTGTCTATACCGCTGAGTAGAAAAAGCAAATGAAGGACATTATTTACATTAACTTTTAAAAATCCCATGTCCACTGTCTGACTACATTTGTGACTTTTTAAAAAAGATTTTATTTATTTGAGAGAGAGTACAGGGGGAGGGGCAGAGGGAGAGACAGAGGGACAAACAGACTCCCAGCTGAGCACAGAGACCGATGTGGGGCTTGGTCCCAGGACCCCGAGATCAAGACCTGAGCCAAAGTCAGATGCCCAACTGACTGAGCCACCCAGGCACTCCTACATTTGTGACTTTTAACAAATGACTTAACTCATTTGTGCCAATGGCATCATTTGTAAAAGAGGGATAACCGTACTGTACCTACTTCAGAGGAATGCTATGAAGATAAGTAAGACAATCCGTGAACAGCACTCAGCATAGAGCTGGCTGCGTGATAAATGCTGAGTTAATGTCTACTCTATTCAATGTTGACTGATTCACGTTCCTCCAGCACTGAGTGCATCATCTCTACAGAGAACACCCTGCTATTCCATCATGGGTTTGATGTAGCAAAGCCAAGGCTACATAAATACCTGCTGGTTCACTAGGCTTTGAACATGTCATCCACTGCTTATGTTCGTAAACCCTTGGAATATGCCAGTGCATTTTGTGCAGAGAGCCACCTAGTGCAACCTGAGAATACACACACACACACACACACACACACACACACATATATATATATCATATATATAAAATAAGTGAAACTTCAAAGCCAAGGACAAGAGAGAGTTGGGAAAACCACAAGTCTTATGAAGCTGAAAGCTAAGGCTGTGATATTTTTTTTTTAAGATTTTATTTACTTAGGGGCGCCTGGGTGGCACAGCGGTTAAGCGTCTGCCTTCAGCTCAGGGCGTGATCCCGGCGTTGTGGGATCGAGCCCCACATCGGGCTCCTGGCTCTGCTGGGAGCCTGCTTCTTCCTCTCCCACTCCCCCTGCTTGTGTGTGTTCCCTCTCTCGCTGGCTGTCTCTATCTCTGTCGAATAAATAAATAAAATCTTTATAAAAAAAAAAGATTTTATTTACTTATTTGTCAGAGAGAGAGAGAGCGTGCACAGGTAGGGGGACAAGCAGGCAGTGGGAGAAGCAGACTTCCTGCTGAGCAAGAAGCCCAAAGCGGGATTTGATCCCAGGACTCTGGGATCATGACCTGAGCAGAAGGCAGATGCTTAACTGACTGTGCCACTCAGATGCTCCTATTTTTTCAATCTTACAGCATCACTAAGATTTTAACCAATGAGCAATCAGTTCATCATCTTAACAGGACTATGAGAAATAAACTAATGAGGACTTTTGCTGTGGAACATCTGTTAGATCTCTTTATTGCTAGCATGCTCTCTTTCTATGCAATGAGGGGGGGGGAACCAGTAAAATATCCGGCAGCTTAGAATATGGAAATTCATTTTTCATTTATTTCCTTTTATTTCATTTATTTCCTATTCATATTAAACTGTTTTACTTTCATTTTATCATTGATTTTGGTATTATAATTCCTCTGTGGTGACCAGGACACATTAGAGTTATTCATTTAAATAAGTTCTCATGAACTAACTGATCTGAACCTTGCTCATCTTATTTAGAATATTTCAGTGAAATAAACAGTGCCTAGATGCTTACAAAGGGCTCTAAGAAGACATACTGAAGCCCGCATGAGCCATACTAAAAGCTAAGTGTACAAATAAGCTTTGAGTTCAAACACACACACACACACACAAAATGAAAATGAAACCCAAACAGAATAAAATGAAACTGAATTCACTGTTTCATTTTTGGAGATGCATCAGTGTAAGACCATGGAATACTTCCCTTTTAACAGCTCTTTTAAAAGACCCAAAAGCCATATGAACAACAACCAGCCTTCATCTTGTTTTGGCTTACACATGCAGTCCACACCCTAAGCCTCTACTAGCCCGCTTCATGTTAATGCACTTTGTTTTGAAGGCTAAGACTAAACACTGAGTAAGAGCATTTATTATGTGATAAAGTTACAATAATGCAAGAGAGATTTCTGTTGGAGAGATCCTCAGCCAAAATCATTTAACAGATCCAACATAAATAACTTTTAAAGCACTTAGGAAGAAGGAAAGAGACTCAGTTGTAGGTCTAGAGGTATGTATCCAGTCCGCATAGTAGTTGCAAGAAAATATTTTAATTCAGTAAGTATTTACCAGGTAGTTAAAAGGGAAATTCCCACTGAAATGTTTAAATTTTCACTCCTATCCCTCACCTTAACAGATGGAAGTCCAGTAATAATTTCAAGCATGCTGTTAAATATGGTAAATGCAAGCAATTCAGCAAATTCGATGCTCCATTTTGGGCATATCTGTAAAGTAAATGCCCTTGGCAGCAAATGCCTGTGGTACAGTCACTGTATTTTTTCATTCCCCAACAGATGTAGATTCCTACTGGCTTTTCACTCTCTACAACAGTCAATCATTACTCCCTGACCTTGTACACATCCCATCTGACTGGCTATCTAAATTAAATGTTTTGCTTCCATCTGTCAAATGTCAATGTAATTTGATTATTAGGGATAGACATCTTCCATTGTTTCATTAAGTTGTTTATTGCTGTTGTTTTTAAGCCACTGCTCCATGTCTAACTAGGGAAATTTAAAAAATAAATTAAGTCTAATAAAGTCAATCTTAGCCACTCACAACATCTAAATTAAATCTGACCCTAACTTAACTTTTCCATGATTATGTAAACCCAACACAAGGCACATATATCTCAGTTGAACAAATCAGTACTAATGAATTTATAAAACCAATAAAACTTTTAAACAAAATCCAGAACTCAAGAATACCCTAAATTTTTTTAAAGGTGTTCAACATCACTGTCAGGAAAATGCAAATCAAAACCGCAATGAGATATCGCCTCACACCTGTCAGAATGCTATTATCAGAAAGACAAGATAGCAAACGTTGGCAAGGATGTGGGAAAAGGGAAGCCCACGTGCATTGTTGGTGGGTATGGGAATTGGTTGCAGCTACTGTGGAAAACAGTTAGGGGGTTCCTTGGAAAATTAAAAATACAAAAAACATATGATCCAGCAATCTCCCTTCTGGGTATTTATTCAAAGGAAGCAAAAACATGAACTCAAAAAGCTATCTACGCTCCCCTATTCACTGCAGCATTATCTACAAGAGCTAAGACATGGAAGCAACTTAAGTGTTCACTGATGGATGAACAGATTAAAAAAAGGGGTATACACACACATATACACAATGGAATATTCTTCAGAGTATAAAAATATTCAGAAATCTTCAGATATAAAAAAGAAGAAAATCCTGCCATTTGCAACAACACGGATGGACCTTGAGAGCAGTACGCTAAGTGAAATAAGTTAAACAGAGAAAAACAAATGCTGTATGATCTCACACATGGAATAAAAAAAAGAAAAGAAAAAAGAAAAAAACCCACCCCAAACTCATAGATACAGAGAACAGATTGGTGCTTGCCAGGGGCGAGGGGTGGGCAAGACGGGTGAGAGTGGTCAAAAGGTACCAATTTCAGTTATAAAATAAATGTGTCCTGAAGATGTAAAGTGCAGCATGATGACTACAGTTAACAACACTGTATCACATATTTGAAAGTTGCTAAGAGAGTAAATCTTCAAGGTTCTCATCATAAGAAAAAAAGTTTTTGTAACTATATGTGGGATGAATGTTACCAAAACTTACTGTGGTCATCATTTTGCAATATATTTATGTATTAAATCATTACGTTGTAGGGGCGCCTGGGTGGCACAGCGGTTAAGCATCTGCCTTCGGCTCAGGGCGTGATCCTGGCGTTATGGGATCGAGCCCCACATCAGGCTCCTCTGCTATGAGCCTGCTTCTTCCTCTCCCACTTCCCCTGCTTGTGTTCCCTCTCTCGCTGGCTGTCTCTATCTCTGTCGAATAAATAAATAAAATCTTTAAAAAAAATAAATAAATAAATCATTACGTTGTAGACCTTGGATTAATACAATGTTCTATTTATATCTCAATTTAAGAAGCTAAATGAGGCAGGATTTTAAAAGGGTTGTTTTGAACTAACAAGAGAAATTTTTAACTAAAATATGGCATAAGCATACACAATGTAATACTACACAGCCATTAAAAACTGTGTTAGAGAAATGTTTTTCTTTCTAATCAAAATCCCAAGAAGGTATTTTATTTTAAAATGCTAATTTAAGGGGTGCCTGGGTGGCTCAGTCAGTTAAGCATCCAACTTTTGGTTTTGGCTCAGGTCATGATCTCAGGGTTATGGGATCCAGCCCTGTGCCAGGCTCCACACTCAGTGGGGAGTCTGCTTGAGATTCTCTCTCTCTCTCTCTCCCCCTCTACCCCTCCCCACTAGCTGGCTCTCTCTCTCCAAAAGAAATAAATAAATCTTAAAAAAATATATGAAATAAAATAAAAAGCTAATTTAAAAATGCATCTAAAAGAGAAAATGTACAACCCAGCCACATTTTTGTAAAAGATGATAATGAGGCTAGTTTCTTCTACCAAAACATTAAGATAGTATGGTACTAGTGCAAGAAAAGACAAATACGTCAATAAAGTAGAATGAGGCTGAGAAACAATGCATTCATATGAGGATACAGTAGGTGATAAAATGGCATCCAATATCAATTGTGAAAGGACAAACACACACAGAGTGTTAAAGAACTGGCTATCCATTCTAAGAGGAAAAGCACTGGATCCTTACTTCATGCTGCCACATAAATAAATTCCAGGTGAATTAAAAGAGCAAACCATGAAAACAAGACTCCAAACAAATTGGGAATATGGTTTTATTTTATTTTTTTTAAGATTTTATTTATTTACTTGACAGAGAGAGACAGCCAGCGAGAGAGGGAACACAAGCAGGGGGAGTGGGAGAGGAAGAAGCAGGCTCCCAGTGGAGGAGCCTGATGTGGGCCTCGATCCCAGAACGCTAGGATCACGCCCTGAGCCGAAGGCAGATGCTTAACGACTGCGCCACCCAGGCACCCCGGGAATATGGTTTTAAACCCTGGGACAGCACAGACATCTCTAAGCAAGGAGGCCATAAAATGGAATATTCAAAAACATTTAAAACTTCTGATTAGCAGAAAGATACCATAAACAACTTTAAAAACCAAGCCACAGACTAGAAGAAAATATTTGCAGCATATATAATACATAAAGGATTAATAGTCATAATCACAGAAAGCATCAACAAATCACAGAAATAAATCACAGAAAGCATCAATAAAGAAAAAAGGCCAAACCTAATGGAGAAAAAAGTCAGGTACGAACAGGAATTTTAGAGAAGAAACGCAAATAATAAGCATACGAAAATATGTTCAATGTCAAGGGCTAAAATGAGTTCTCACTCAGACTGGCAAAAATAAAAGATTAGGAACATCCAAAACAGGTGAAAACATATAGAGAAATGGATGCTGTCATTACTAGTTGAAGAGCACAAATGGCTACAACCCTTTTAGAGAGAAATTTTGTTCCACCAAAAAAAAATTTTTTTTAAAGATTTTATTTATTTATTCGACAGAGATAGAGACAGCCAGCGAGAGAGGGAACACAAGCAGGGGGCGTGGGAGAGGAAGAAGCAGGCTCCCAGCAGAGGAGCCCGATGTGGGGCTCAACCCCATAACGCCAGGATCACGCCCTGAGCCGAAGGCAGACGCTTAACCGCTGTGCCATCCAGGCGCCCCCCACCAAAAATTTTAACTTGCATTCTCTACAACCACACAATTCCACTTCCAATCTGTACTTCAGAAAAATACCCAAAGAAAATAAAGAAATACGCAGCATAACATTTTCAAGGAAAGAGATGAAACTGTCGTCTCTTCCGGGGCATACATGGAGAAACACCCCCATGTGTATAATGCAAGGGCCTCAATGTGTGCTTGAACACTGTCCACACTAAGGGAGAAATGAAGATCTAACATCCATCAGTAGATCGGGGCACCTCCCTATCATGAGTGTTAAAAAGAATGGGATGGCTTCATAGGGACAGAGCTTAGGCTGGGGGGTGGATAGCTGCACAGGGACGGAGCTTATGCTGGGGGTGCTCCACAGTTGGGGACAGACAGTGGTTCACACACACGCAGGCATGACCTCATTTCATTGCCGTTCACTTTACTGTGCTCTGAGGATACTGCAGCTTTTACACATTGAAGGTCTGTGGCAACCCTATGTCGAGCAAGTCTATCGGTGCCACTTTTTCCAAGAACTTACACTCACTTTGTGTCTCTGTGTCACATTTTGGTAACTCTGGCAATATATCAAACTTTGTGTTATTATATTTGTTATTATGACCTATGATTAGTGATTATGACTTGCTGAAACTCAGATGATGGTTAGCATTTTTTAGCAATATTTTAAAAGTAAGGTATGTACACTGCTTTTTGGAGATATAATGCTATTGCATACTTACCAGGTTATAATATACTGTAAACATAACTTTTATATATACTAGGAAGCCAAAAAATTCCTGTAACTCACTTTATTGTGATACTTACTTTATTAGGGTGGTCTGGAAGCGAATGCACAGTCTCCAAGGTATGCCGGTATCTGTATATGTACATATACTCAAACACACACAAAACTATGTATTTCTACAGGTACACATACATACATGCAGAAGTCTTTAAAATGGTCTGGGAAAATATATCCAAGTCACTATCAGTGGTTATGAGACAGACTCAGGTACAGAGCAAAAGGGAATTTTTGCTATATCTGCACTGGATAAATTTTTTAGGATGACAATGTATTCACATGTGTATTTCTATAACAAATTTTTATTTTAAGAAAAAGAAACTGTATTTATTAAAATGGATATTTATTCATTTTTTCAACAAATATTTACCAGAAACCTACTATGTGTTGGGCCCTGTACAAATATGAAAGAGGACAAAGACCTGAAGAAGACATGGAAGGAAAGAGCATGCCAAGCAGAGGGAAAAGCCAGCACAGAGGCCTGCAGTAAGAGCATATGAGCTGTATTCCAAGAACGGCAAGAAGCCGAGGGAGTAGAGGCCACAGAAGCGAGGGAGCAAGCAAGAGAGGGCAGCAGGAGATAAGGCACACTGCTTGCCACTCCCAGACCACTCTGGGAGCATCTCATGCCTGCAGCCCTAGAGGAACTATGGTATTTACCAGGGACCTTACTCCTCTGGGGGTGATAACACATAAAGGCAACACTGGTGGCGAATGTAAAATGCTACCATCAATCTGGTAGTTCCTCAAGATGTCAAACATCAAGTTACCATATGACCCAGCAATTCCACTCCTTGGTGTATTCCCAAGAGAACTGAAAACATGTCCACACAAAACACATACAGGAAAGGTCACGGCGTGACTCATAACAGACAAAAGGTATGAAACAACCCAAATGTCCATCAACTGATGGATGGATAAATAAAATGTGGTACATCTAATATAATGGAATATTATTCAGCCATAAAAAGGAATGAAGTATGATACATGCTATAATTTCGATAACTTTGAAAATATACCAAGTGAAAGAAGTCAAACATAAAAGGCCACATATTGGGAGGTGGGTTGGGGGAAGGGGCAACTGGGTGATGGGCAGTAAGGAGGACACTTGTGTAATGAGCACTGGGTGTTATATGCAACTGACAAATCACTAATCAGTAACAAATAATACAGTAAATGTTAACTAAATTGAGTATAAATAAAAATTGTTTAAAAATAAAAAAAAGGCCAAATAGTAAATGCTTCCATTTGTATAGAATGGCCAGAACAGGCATGTCCATGGAGACAGAAGGCAGATTAGTGAGGCTGCCAAGGGCTAGAGGGATAGAGTAATGGGAAGGGACTACTACTGTATACAGAGTTTCTTTTGGGGGTACTGAAACATTCTAAAATTAGATTGTCATGCTAGCCCTACAACTCTCAATAAAAACCACTCAACTGTATTGTACACCTGAAACTAGTACAAGTTAATTCTATATCAACTATACTTCATCAATTAAAAAAAAACACTGCACTACTGTACACTTTAAATGAGTGAATTTTATGGTATATGAAATATATCTCGATCAAGCTATAAAAAAATAAAGTCATCTGTATTAAGAACACAACTGTGCTTTTAAAATAACATTATTTCTTGGGGCGCCTGGGAGGCGCAGTTGATTAAGCGTCTGAACTCTTGGTTTTGGCTCTAGTCGTGATCTCAGGGTGGTGGGATGGAGCCCCACCTAGCCCTCCACACTTATCGCAGAGTCTGCTTCTCCCTCTCCCTTCCCTTCTGCCCCTCCTCCTGCTCTAAGTTAAATAAATAAATCTTTAAAATAACATTATTTCCATCTTTAAATACAGAAGCCAAGAACGAAAAAGAGACAAGAAATCTGGGTACCATTAGAATATGCAATGGAACAAGGAGAATTTAGCTGTCATTGGTTTGTACTAGTTAAGGGAATGCTATGCTTCGACCAATAAATTCCAAATTACAGTTGCTTAATCCAATAGGTATTTCTCACTCAGAGGAAGTCCAAACAGGTGTTCCTGCTAAGTAGGCACCTCTCCTCCACACGGTAATTCACCAGGCCAAGCACCTTCCACCCCCTAGCTCTGCACCTTCAACACAGGCTCCCCAGATCATCACGTCCAGGGGGATCACTCACGGAGGTTTCCTTGATACAGGCCTTCTACCCACATTCTATTGTTAAAATTCAGTCACACAGGGGCGCCTGGGTGGCACAGCGGTTAGGCGTCTGCCTTCGGCTCAGGGCGTGATCCCGGCGTTGTGGAATCGAGCCCCACATCAGGCTCCTCTGCTATGAGCCTGCTTCTTCCTCTCCCACTCCCCCTGCTTGTGTTCCCTCTCTCGCTGGCTGTCTCTATCTCTGTCAAATAAATAAAAATAAAATATTAAAAAAAAAAATTCAGTCACACAGACCCCATCTGACTACAAGGGAAGCTGGGAACTATAACGCAGCACTTCCCACCATTAAATATGAGTATTTAGAATTAGTACTACCACTTTTTTAGAACTTACATTAATAGATACTATCAGAGGTTATGTTTAAAGAAGGCTCTATGAGTCAACAGTAGTGTTACTAAAGAACGCCCATGGAACTGCAATTAGTCAATAAATATTTACTGAGCACATACTATCTGCCACATACTGTTCTATGTAAACAAACAGAGGGAAGGAAAACCTGCCCTCATGGATCTTACAATCTAGTGTGGGAAGACAAATAATAAAGTATAAAGTATGCTGAACAAAAATAAAAGTCCGGGGGGGAAATGAGGCAAGGAAGGAAGACACGGAGTTACTACTTTCAAAAGAGTAACCAAGGCCTCAGTGATGAGGTGGCATTAGCCAATAACCTAAGGGAAACCTAAGGGAAATAAGGAAGTGGGTACCTGAGGAAGAACATTCCAGACGGAAAGTGGAAAGATCCCAAAGTGGGAGCCTGTGTGGCACTTCCGAGGGCACTGCTGTTGGAGCAGAATGATCAAGGCAAAGACGCTAGGAGGGGAGCTCACAAAGGTACCAGGCACCAGATTATATACAACCATGTAGGCTGCGGTGAAGATTTTGGTTTTGAGGAAGCCACTGGGGGATTCTGAGCAGAGGAGGGACGTAATCTGACCTATCTTTCAAAAGGATCCCTGGCAACTATGTTGAGAACAGACTGTTAAGTGAGCAAGAGCAGAAGCAGGAAGACCAATAAATTAGATTCTGGAACAATCCCGGCAAGTGTGCTAGCTGCCAGGTCCGGTGGTGAAAAGGGATTTAGAAGGGTAGAAGGGAAACTGGATGCGGGGTGTGAGAGAAAGAGCAGGGTCTGAGCTGACACCAATTTTTTGGCCTAAGCAATAGAAAGGATGAAATTGCCACTTGGGGGTAAAGTCTGAAGGAGGAATGGTCTGAGGAAGAAAAAGCAGGGGTTTCAATAGAAAATCGACCAATATGATTAATTTCTTCATTATTAAAGTTTTGCTCTCTGAGTTTTAGGGAAAACTTTTTACCATCAACAAAAGTATAATTACTACACTCTTTATATGAATAGCGTTCCCAATTTGTAAGCTATTTCCATATGCTATACTTCATTCAAGACTAATAACTCTTCAAAGGGCGCCTGGGTGGCTCAGTGGGTCATGATCCCAGGGTTCTGGGATGAGCCTAGTGTCAGGCTCCCTGCTGCTCAGCGGGGAGCCTGCTTCTCCCTCTCCCTCAGCTCCCCGCCCTCCCATTCATGCTTTCTCTCTCTGACTCTCAAATAAATAAATAAAATCTTTTTAAAAAAATCTTTGAAATAGCTAGAATGGCTTCCATCCTGATTTCGCACCTTGGGAACCTTCTTGTCAGCTTCAGTCCTGCTCTCACACTTCACCTTTTTTTCTAGGTTTACTGATCATCCATGAAGGAATTTTGTCACACCAATTCAGTAATTTATGCTGTTTTATTGTTTTAAATCCTAACTTCAAAACCCATAAACTTCCCATTAAAACATCAAGGTCAATTTTTCTAACTCTTCACTACACGTCTTTCAAAAATGTCAAGCATAAATAATTTTTAAAAACTGATTCATACTACAAAGAAGCTGGAAATCTCACACCAACCAATTTATAAATCCTTGATTCACAGCTGTAAGTATGACCACTTCGCAGCCCTGTTTCCTTAGCAATTGCTAATCAGTACCAGAGTACCGAGTACCATATCTACGTCAAATACCAGATCACTAAGTCATAGTTTCGAAATTTTCTTTCATTGTACCAAGATATGACAGAAGCATTTAAAAATCAACTCTTTATGTTATCTTATAAGCTGGAGAAATGGCAAATCTTTTAGAGTTCAAATATTATCACATTTTTCATGGATTATGGGCTATATTTACAGGAGCTAATTACATCAGCACATATTGAAACAGTCAATATGTCTTGTTCTGATTAAATAAGGAGGTATTTGATTTACCAATATAAACACTGCCAAAAATGTACCCATTTCAATATTATAAAATGATTACATGAACAGACTACGTTCAGTCATGAAAAGCCTTGGAACTTCTGTAATCTCCTAGCTATTTCTCAGTCTCTTCACATATAAATGACAAATCAGAAACTTCATTCCTACTCAACAGATGCTTGTTAGCCATTTATCTAAAATATAGAAGTAATATTTGAGTACCTACTCTGTATGTCCCTAGCACTGCTCGTGTGTTATATAGTAAATAAAATGCTGCCCGACAGTGTATGGTAAGCATAACGTTAAGTGTGAACTATCTTCAAATTATATCTTATTTAAACCTAACCATTCTTTTTACCCCATATATGATTTCCCCATTTTACAGAAGAGAACACTGAGGTTCAGAGAAGCTAAATAACCTGTCAGTTCATTTAGTAAGCAAACAGCAAGGGCAGCATTTGAACCCCAGTCTGATTCCAGAGTCTGAACTCCCCTAGACTTCCAGGCTTTTCTCAGAGCTCAGGCTGTGAGGACGACTGTGAGATATGTCTCCTGTACCACAAAGTGATGGCTCTAGATGATTCATACTCTAGTTCTTTATTATTTATTCAACTTCAAGGTTCTATATTATTCTAGTAAAATGGTGAGTAACCAGGAGTCTAAATGGCACCTAAGTGTTAGCATTTATGAACTTCTTCCAAAATGTTATTTTGGTAGGTCCTTAAACTAGATTAGTTCATATGAAAGAATAAAAGCCTAATTAAAACAGGGGTGCCAGGTGGCTCAGTCGGTTAAGTGTCTGCCCAAATCTGGCTCAGGTCATGATCCCAGGGTCCTGGGATTGAGCCCCATATTAGGCTTCCTGCTCAGTGGGGAGTCTGCTTGAGATTCTCTTTCTCTCTCCCCCTCTGCCCCTCCCCCGCAAGCTCACTCACTCAAATCTTTAAAAAAAAAATCTCTGAATTACTGAATACTTGTAAAAAGAAATAGAAGGTCCTTGGTTTTTGTTTTTTTTTAAGATTTTATTTATTTATTTGCCCCAGACAGAGAGAGCACAAGCAGGGGGAGGAGCAGGCAGAGGGAGAGCGAGAAGCAGGCTCCCCTGCTGAGCAGGGAGCCCAACACGGGGCTCCATCCCAGGCCCCCGGGATCATGACCTGAGCCAAAAGCAGATGCTTAACCAACCAAGTCACCCAGGCACCCCAAAGGTCTTTATTCTTTAAATGAAAGGATAAACTACTCTCTCAGTATTTCCAGAGAAAAGAATTTAAAAGAATTTATTTCATTTATAACACTTTACTAAGTGTTAATATTAAAGTTTGTTCTTGAATAGGTTAAAATTCCAGTTTACCTTTGTATACACCTAGAAACCACTTTATTCACATCACTGCACAAAATTAAGCCGAGCCCACATTCAACTCTCCAATTCGGAAGAGTCACTCCTAGTGGCCTGGTCAGTCCTTCACTCTCTTCCCCTTGCCCTGAATCCCAGATGTGCTCAGCATGTCAAAACCCTGTTCCACATAAGAGACCCACTCAACCAGTCAGTCAGTCCACTCCTTGCTATCAGATAACTGTGTTCCAAGGCCTTCTGTGTGGCTATGTGACCCGGTCCCAGCCACAAGAGAAGAGAAAGTCTGCTGGGAGGATCTGGGAAATACATCCTGATTCCCAATAAGAGAGGCAAGATAGTGTCAAAACATCCTGAGCCTTGTTAATACCACCCGATGTCCACCTTGCAATAGTACACTCTACGACTCAGGTCAGCAAATACGCTGCATTAAAACATATAGACTATATATTCTACTTTTCTTGGGGCCCGGAAAACTTCCAGTGCTAGATGTGGGTGTAACACCAGCATGTAAACTCCATGAGGACATGCACTGTTTCATTCAACCAATATTACTGAAGGCCTACTCCGTGTCAGGCTCTGTCCTGGGCAGCAGGGTAGAGTAATGAACAAATCAGACAAAGGTCCCTGCTCTTAAAACAGAGCTGATCGTAATGAATACCTGCTGAATTAATGAACTGCAAACTCAAATCATTAATTACTGAACCAAAATCCTGGTAGAACAAACTATTTTTAAATTGCAAATCTTGTAAGTTTAACTAAAACTAATGTTCAGATAATTTTATATATTGACCTCGAGACCAAGCAGTTTTGCTATATGGCCAAATACACACGCACACATTTCTTTTTTGGATACCAGAGAATATTCACTGCAAAAAGTATTGGCAGGCAATCACACTTATTCTAAGCAAACTGGAGAATTTCCGATGTCTCCTCAAAAAATATATGTATGCTAACTGAAAGAGAAAGTGCCCCTTCAGTATTAATTTTGCTATACCTCTAAGGAATATGTTTAAAGAGTACACTAAATACAAAGAAGTAGTCAATGAAAATTGAAATCAAAATTCAAAATCTGATTTCTGCTCCCCCCTCTGCCTCTCCCCCTCCACAAAAACTACTGCAAAAGGTATAAAGGGGAAGTTGGAGCTGGGAACAAAATAATGAATATTTTTAATTATTCATGAATTTTGATATCCTTATTCCCTTATTCTCCCTCCAATTACCATGACCAAGAAGAACAAGTCACATGACTGTAATTTGGACATCTGGTAAGGGTGGCCTAAAACTCCCAGACACTTGATCAAATTTACATTACCCTACAAGCGAGTCTGGCAGTGGGACAGATTAATACTTAAAAGGGATCATCAAGAGACCGGAAATACTAATACAGTTTAACTGTAAGAGCTCCGCTATAGGCAGAATAAACAGAAATCTGAAATAAAGACCTCCACATGTTTCTGAAGCTCTTAGCTCAAGGTTAAGGAACTGACCGCCAACCAAAAAGACCCAGAAGTTCAAATCAGGCATAGAAAGTTACTTTATCATCTATACCTCCCAAATGGCTACCCATGTGCTCATCTCATTATAGGCAGCCCCTCAAAAAAGCAGCCCAATGGGAGGGGAAGAGGGAAGGTCTGATAACTACATTAGAAATCAGAAAGTCAAGTCAATTAGAAAAGATACCAAGTACATATACACATGCCAGGAAAAAAAAACCTGTATTAGATGGGACCAAAACAAACCTCCATCTGACAGTCCACACTTTTCTCTCTATATAAATTCCTAGAGGCCTTAGATGTGATATTATATTTGCAAATTCTCTGGTACATGAACCGTTGGAAGGAACATAAAAGCCAATTATATTTCGTTAAAAGCAGACTATTCTCTTGAAGAAAATGAAAAAGAACCGAAGCTGAATAATGAGTAGAACTAAAATTGTTCTACACAAAGTTCAGCACACTAAATGTCTTGAAAAAGATCACTCAGCAAAACCAGTAGAGGTGCTCAGAAGGGAATTCAGGTCTCTTTGACTTTGTGCCTTTGTTTTCGTTGGTTGAGCAAATGTTTCTCTGAACAGCAAACAAGACTCACAGCTGGGGAATGGTAAACAGTGAGCATGGACTAGACGAACCATAAAAAGGAGACCTGACTACCATTCCCCAGACCAGCACCTGTTAGATCAGCCTCCTTATCGTTAAGCAGGGAATAGACATAGACTGAGGGGTTGTTGTGAAGACAAAATGATAATTTACATAAAATACGGCACCACACAAAATAAATTTTAAGGGGTTGACTTAGCCTTCTAAAGGGGAGAAAATCAAGGTTACGAATGATCAACACTGTACCCAAAATAACTAGACAGTCCTGATAAGGAAACACACGGCTTCAGGAGCCACACTGCTGGCTGTGCAGGGCCAATGTCATCATCTATAAAATGGAGATGTTAACAACTGTACCTACCCCATAAAGTTACTTTTGATTATTCAATCAATTAATGCATATTAAAGTTTATAGTACCGTAGGCCTCAAAGCATAGTGGCTATTATTGCTTTAACAAACCTCTCAGTAGAACGAAGATCCTTACTGTTGCAAGGCTGACTCCCAGCCCTTCAGGACTTGAAACACTCTCATTTTTCTTACCAAATACCCTTCTAACCCCTCCTAGCAAAGTTATACAGTAACTTTTCTTTAATTAAAGTACATTTCTTTAATAATTATTTGATGGAATGGAAGGACATTGAGTTTAGGGAATAGTCATAAGGCTAAAAAAGAATCAGTATGATAAACAGCCACCACCAAAAACCTTAGAATCAGCAGGAAAGCACATAAGCAAAGCCTTTGTCCCCAAGGGAGTGAAGAGGCTTCTTCCTTTCCCCCAGAGGCCTGGAGAAGAGTGGCAGGCGAGCTGTCGTGACTAATGTCTCCAGACCCCTGGGAGGCTGGCATTTTGTCCATCAGTCACCAAACTTTTAACTTCCACTCAGTCTCCAAAAGCCTTCAACCGAAGGTGTCATCTTAAGGCAGGATGCTGTGGGGGTTTTGCTGCTTTATTTTACTGTATTAAGCACACAGGTATTTTTAAAAGCTTTATGTCAGACTTTAAAGACTCCTGGACTATAATCACATGTGCTGTACAATCAATTCATCAGAATATTTTAAGACTTAAGGCCCTAAAAGAAGCAGATTATCAGTTGTAAATGTCAAGGATCTTTGGATAGGCTCTACCCCTCAAAATCACTACAAGCACCTAACAGCATGATCAGGTAAAAACCAGTCCCCTCAGGAATGCCTCCCAACTCCTGGGCAATGCTGCTGCCCCCTGGGGCATCCCTGGGAAACCCCGAGTCCACTGCAAAACTCCGGGCCATCATGTCATGGTCCACAAACCTAAGACGCATGCTGAACATTTAATAACAACGATACAAGGAACAAGGATAGGTTATTTAGAAAGAGAATAAATTATTTAGAAAACAAAACAACTCTTCAGTAGTTTTTAAAATAAGTTCCTCCAGGAAAGGAGTAAACCTCTGGTTACTACTGGAAATAGGCTGGGACAGATGTTACATCTGTAAAAATAATTCAGTGCAAAAAGTTAAATAGGCATAAGGAAAAAAAAAAGAGCCTAAGTTATGCTAATTAGGAAGCTAATTAAACTCATATGTAAGATGTAAAACCAAAACTGGCAGAGCAACAGTCCACTCACCTGTTATGTTAGAGCTCAGCGGGATGCCTGGCAGCCTGTTGTCTGTTCAGTGCAGAACTCAGCTACAGCCTGTCGTCTGCTTTTGCAGACTGCAATACCCACACATACTCATCTACAGTAAACTTCCTCTGAAAACTAGAAGTGCTTATGTTAAATACACAGAAATTTTGGGTTAAATCTTTACTCCTTTTAAACAACAACAACAAAATGATTCCTCCTCCTCCACTTTCCTATTCTTTCTCTAAAAACAATTTTTTCTACCATTAAATTACCATTTAAGTAAACTTAAATACAGTACTACAAAGATTCCAAGTTTTCCAAGATTAGCACTTATCAAATCCACTTTCCAGTGTGTAGTACAGAAATATCTCCATAATTTTCAATTCTTAATAATACTGACTATGCTACACTAATTTTCATATTGTATAAGCAAAAATAGTTTTTACAAAATATAAAACTACTTTCAGTCTTGGATAAAACTATAACTGAAACAGAGACAGGTGCCTGAAATCATCAAAGCAAGCTGACAAGAATTCAAAACTTTCTTTGCAAATTAATACAAGGGAGGCCAGAGGCAAGTGAACAGTTACTGATGTTTCTTTGAGAGGCGCAAAATTTCCAGCATCATCTCTGAGAACTGTTCTGATTTATATTCCAAAGTGTGGGATGAGGGCAAGGGCAAAAGAAGGTTGTTATTTTAATTGTTGTGTTTAAACTGTTGAGAAAATAAATGAGCTAGTTGGTTAAAACCTGCACTCGAGAAAAACATCATCATCAAGATAATAACAACTCAAAGCACACGCCCTACATCATTAATGTGTTTTTCTTCAATATTTTCTTACAAGCGGTGAGATTATAAATGCAGTACTATTCTCTACTAAAACATAAAGTATAAAAAAGAACTCAATTCAGTTGTCTAAGCTCACATTAAATGCCTCCAAAACGATCATCTGCAGATAAAAGCACCTGCATGGCGTTTGGACCTTCGAGGCCTCAGCCAGAGAGCAAGGGACAGGACGCTCGGTCAGTCCTCACTGACCAGGACACAAAGAGGCCTCATGTCAAATCTAACTACCCAAAGTCATGAGCTTACATCAAATTCCTCTCAAACAATGTTTTAGGGGGAAAAAAAATCAATAAGCCATTCAAACAGCAGAGTGCTACTCTTACCCGAATCTTTAACAAAATGTCAAATTCAGACTGCCAGTGAGTTAGACTTCCAAGAGGTACCTTAATGAAAAGTCTGGTCAAGAAGGTTTGCCTGACTTTAACAGATACTGTAGTGAGAACTACATGTCGTGGAATTTGGGCCGTGGAAATGGCGGCATCTGTAAAGCGAACGAACAAACCTACTGAACAGGCGTCACTGCCGGGCAGCTGCCCAACCAATCCTGCAACTTCAGACGGACACGGGTGGACTGCGGTGAAGTACGAGCAGAAAATAATTTTTCTACTTTACTCAAATGATGAGTGATGAACTTTAACACATAAACATTCTTCCTTTTGCTCATCCCCCCCCCCATAATTAGGTACATCATGCTCACTTCACTCCCATTTTCAAACATTTGCTTAGTGCCATCAGGGACCACCCCCCATGCTACACTTTCACGGACATGAACTCAACTGCCTGGATAATTAAAAAAAACAAAAAACAAAAAACTTTGTTTCACTAAATAATGGAGATTGGTGGATCTAAAATTTGGAAGAAACTTTATTAAGTGGCACCTAGTCCAGTGGTCCTCATAGTTTTGTGGTTATCTAACCACCATTCTCATGCCTCAACATTTCCACAAGGAACACCTCTCCATTAACCTAGGCTGCTTCTCCAGCACATTCCTCCCACGCATCCCTGAGGAGGAAGTTGTCCATTCTATGTCAAACACCACCAATGATACAGTGACAGAAAGCTCCCATGAACACCTTCTGGGGTAATCTATTCCACATCTGAGTTGCTTCACCATAAAGTCTACCCTTAAACTGCCCCAAGTTCCAAAGGCTTCTACCTATAGGTGTTTCCCACTCACAAGAAGTATGCTGCATGGAGACTTTGTTCACACAAGAGCCCATCACACCCCTGAGAGAACATACAGTTCTTCCAAAGACAGGTCCTAAGTTCCCTCACCATCCTGGCTTTCCTGTGAGACACATTTTAGTTTATCTGTATTCCCAAAGAACACAAAAGAATAAATTAAAGCCTTAAAATGATTCTGATTTCACTTTAAATACCCTGTTACTTATATGACCAGGCAAAATATTTCAAAGCTAAGTTTGCTCAGTTAATTAGACTTGGATCCTGAGATCATGGTAATCAGACTTGATGGAACAAAGAACTCTTTCTTTCTCATGCTGTTCCTTCAAAGTCAACCAATCACAGAACCACAGAGATACCTTTCCAAAAAAGATACACAACAGCCAATGGGTACATGAACAGGTGGCTCACCATCATGAATCTTTAGGGAAATGAAAATCAAAACCACAATGAGATATCACCTCGCACATGTTAGAATGGCTGTTACCAAAAAGACAAGAAAGAACAAGTGTTGGTGAGGGTGTGGAGAAAAGGGAACCCTTGTGAACTGTTGGTGGGAATGTAAACTGGTGCTGCCACTTTCAAAAGTATGGAAGTTCCTCAAAAAATTAAAAATAAAACTACCATATGATCCAGCAACTCCACTTCTAAGTATCTGACACAAAATCGCTACCTCAAAAGCTACTTGAACAGTGAAGTCCATTGTGGCATCATTTACAATAGCCAAGTGGATAAAGAAAAGGTGGTTATTCATCTACAACAGAATATTCTTCAGCCATAAAAAGGAAGGAAATCCTGCCATTTGCAACACGGACAGACCTTAAGAACAGTGTGCTAAAGGATGTAACAGAAAGACAAATGCTGTATGATCTCACTGATATGTGGAATCTAAAAAAAATCAAACTCAGATTCAGATAGATTGGTGGTTGTCAGAGATGGGGAGGCAAGGGGGGGTGGCAAATGGGTAAAGGTGGTCAAAAGGTACAAACTCCCAGTTACAGGATAAATAAATCCTGGAGATGTAATTTACAGCATGGTAACTAGAGCTAACAACACTGTACTGTATACTTGAAAGCTGCGAAGAGAGTAGATCTTAAAAGTTATCCTCATAAGAAACAAAAATGTGTAAATATGTGAGGTGATAGACATTAAACTTATTGCAGTCACCATTTTGCAATATAAACACATATCAAATCACTACGCTGTACACCTTGGACTAATACAATGTTATATGCCAATTATATCTCAATAAAACTGGGGGGGGGAATTTTGATGTTGATACCTACAGTTACCCTTAAAGTCAGGGTCTTGGTTATTTTCTCTCTCTAGTCCCAGTTCCAAATAGATAATAAATGTCTGGAAGGAAGAGAAAAAGGGATGAGAACTTAACTCTAAAGCTGAGAGATTTGTTTATGTGAGAAAGGAAAATCTAGGCAGGTCAAGATAATGCAGAGTGCAGAGTAACTAACAGTTACAAGCAAACAGGCTGGTGGCCTATGTAGAAACTCAGAACAAATACTGGGGAAATTAAGTTTCAAGGACGAAATCTAGCCACTGGTATTCAGGAGTTCAAGGCACTGACTTAATCATTATATAATTGGGGGAAACAGCAAGAATCTAGTTATTGGAAACCTTATTACCAAGGTCAAAAAGACTCAACAGTAAGACTGACCTTGAGGTTGCACTAGTGAGTTCTTGCCACACTTAAGCAATTCATGTCTATATTTCCTTTGGGATGAAGATTAGTCCCAAAGTCTGGGAAGAAGCTGGCTCTCTTGGCAGGATCTCAGCAAGCCTATGAGGTTATAACTGTAGAAGTGGAGAGCTAGGTGGAAACAAAGGCCACAGAAGGAAAAGGAGCCAATTCTCAGGTGATCTAACTTGGGTGCAGCTTGGTTTGTGATTTTTAAATTTTCAGATTCCCAAATCTGAGCACTGCCTTTCCAGAAAAAAAAAAAAAATTACCACAGGGCACCTGGGCGGCTCAGTCGTTAAGCGCCCGCCTTTGGCTCGGGCGTGATCCTGGGGTCCTAGGATTGAGCCCCGCATTGGGCTCCATGCTCTGCTGGGATCTTCTTCCTCTCCCACTCCCCCTGCTTGTGTTCCCTCTCTCGCTGGCTGTCTCTCTCTCTATCAAATAAATAAATAATATCTTTAAAAAAAAATTACCAATCATTTTGCAAAAGCAGAGTATCTTTCAGGAGAAACTAAGCGAAATCATAGATAGATCTACATACCCGAAAACATAAAGGGAAAAGTGACTAAACACACATTCCCGTGCAAAACCGAACTCTCCTTCTGGGAAGTGACCACCACACCCTGAAGGAGCTTCCAGAGGAGCACTCCAGCCTGCCAGCATCTGAGGGCCGGGCTTTTCCTCAGTCTCTGTGACTTGACGCCCTGCTTGGTCGCAGTAAGCACACAGTCTGTGGCCTGCAGAATGAAATTAATGGGGACAGTTCTGTCATCTACTCAGACAGAATTCGAGTCTCAACTCTCAATACTTCTCATAATCATCCTTTAATTTAAAGGAGTGCCAAGAAACAAAAATAATTATTGAAAAGCATCTCAAACTCTGAAAATCTGATGCCATGTCTTACCAGTTTAAAAAAATAAAGAATGTACAAAATATCACATAAATAAAGAGACCAAAAAATTATTTTCTAAACAAAAGCCTTAACATTTATAAACTCCAACTAAAAACCCATAAGAATCTGCAGTTTTTGAACTTCAATCCATAGGCTAAATACACACGGTTAATTACAGCTATCTTTGGCAGTATTTTTTTTTTAAGTTTTTATTTAAGTAATCTCTACACCCAACCTGGGCTCACAACCCTTAGATCAAGAGTTGTGCTCTACGAACTGAGCCAGCCAGGCGCTCCGCTTTGGCAGTACCTTTTATTTGTGGCATAGCTGTTCCATCTGATGCATTACATAACACAAAAAAGTCCATTTTCAAACAAATTACTTTAAAATCTGACCTATTATATGTGTGACACAGGCTGGCTGTTCTGCTGCACTATTTAAACACCTGCTGCATTCACAGCAGTTACCTACAAAACACAAGATCTTCATGTGCTGGCACTAAGTTTCTACACCCCCAAGGGCGAATTCTAGGCTGATCAATTAGTACACAAACCTTCTCCACGTGGCCTTGTCTCCTCCGTTCACTTAGCTCTGACCATTCTGAGCACCTGCTACATGTATAGCCTTTGATTCAACGTATATCGACTTACAACAAGCTACAAAGTTATTGTGACATTAGATTAGTGTTTAAAACAGATACAATGACAGCCAAAAAAAGAAAAAAAAATCCCATTTGGGAAGAATTGTGAAAATGGTGTTAACAACTAAGATACAAAAAGTGAAAAAAGTAATAATAGTAAAAGCACAATTGAATTTACATCAACTTTGTAACTTATTTATAGTTAAGATCAAGGAAAGAACAGAAAACCATTTCATAACAATAAAACAGCGTAAGAGACAGCAGCATCATAAATCAAAGCTGTAAAAAAAGAAGCAAGCAATTACTCTATGCTCACTACAAAATACTATGCTGGAAAAAAAAACAGTCGAGATTGTAATTTGCTCAATAATTCACCATACAGTCTTTGCCTACAAACGAAGCCAAGAAGAACACTTAAGCAGAGTTTCCAACAGAAGGGTTTGTTCAGAAGACATTAATGCAGAGAGAGGAAAAAAAACCCTCAATTTGCTAATTAGTTGAAACTGTGTGCCAATTCAACTGGGAAATGGTGCATTAGAAAAAATACCTACCACAAACAACTTGTTAAAATAGAGTCACTGCATTTGTAACTGAAGAGATCACACACAACTATACCACTGGATAACAAAATAGAAGAGAAAGAGATGTTTCTTTTAATAAAAATAACCCAGCTAATAAATGATGAGAGAATGATAGAATCTCTAATAAAATCAATTAATGGATCTAAGTGTTGGCCATCAATAACAGCTCACATCAAAAACAAAACAAAAGACCACCCAAGGGGCACATGGGTGGCTAAGGAGGTTAAGCGTCTGACTTCAGTTCAGGTCATGGTCTTGGGGTCCTGGGATTGAGCCCTGCGTCTGGCTCTGTGCTCAGCTCTCCCTCATCCTCTGTCCCTCTACCTGCTCATGTTTGCTCTCTCAAATAAATAAAATCTTCAAAACAAAAAAAAGAGAGAGAGAGAGAGGGAGAGACAGAAAAAGACAACCTTAAACACCATGTGTCCCCTGATGGAAGAAGACAACACCAACTATGAAAAAGTCTTGGGGGGGGGGGAAATCAAACCAGAATGGGATGGAACTTCTAGATCCACTAGAGAAGTCAGAGGAACAGGATAAACATCACCATGGTGACCTCAACTTTTACTTCATACCATACATAAAAACTCAAAATGAATCATAAACCTAAATGTAAGAGCTAACATTACCAAAAAAAAAAAAAAAAANAAAAAAAAAAAAAAAAAAAAAAAAGAACTAAAATTATAAAACACCTAGGAAAAAATAGGAGAAAGTCTTTTTGACCTGGGGACTGGCAAAGATTTTTTTAGATATGACCCCCAAAAAGGCACAAACAATAAACAAAAATTCAGTAAACTGGGATCGTATCAAAGTTTAAGCTTTTTTGCTCTTCAAAGATTCTATTAAGAAAAGACAAGACAAGTCACAAACTGGGGGAAAAAACTACAAAACATTTATCTCATAAAGGATTTGTATATAAAAACTCTTATGGGGCGCCAGGGTGACTCAGTCGGTTAAGTCTCCGTTAAGCCTCCGACTCTTGGTTTTGGCTCAGGTCATGATCTCAGGGTCGCATTGTGTCGGGAGTTGGCTTCCCCTCTCTTTCTCTCCTCTACCCCTCCCCCACTCTGGTTTCTCTCTCTCTCTCTCTCTCTAAATAAATAAATAAATCTTTAAAAAAAAAAAAAAAGAAAAGCCCACCAAACTCTTACAACTCAATAAACAATCCAATTTTTTTTTTAAATAGGCAAAAGATGTCAAACACTTCAACAAACAGGATGTAAGAATGGCAAATAAGCACATGAAAAGATACTTTGTTAGTCATTAAGAAAAGCAAATCAAGGGCGCCTGGGTGGCTCAGTTGTTAGGCGTCTGCCTTCGGCTCAGGGCATGATCCCAGGGCCCTGGGATGGAGCCCCGTATCAGGCTCACTGCTCTGCTGGGAGCCTGCTTCTTCCTCTCCCACACCCCCTGCTGTGTTCCCTCTCTCGCTGGCTATGTCTCTCTCTGTCAAATAAATAAAATTTTTTAAAAAAAGCGCAAATCAAAACCTCAAGGAAATATCATTACATACCAACAAAAATGGGTAAAGTCAAAGACTAGCAACAGCCAAGTGCTCACAAGAGACTGCAGCTCTCCCACAATGCTGGTGAAAATGGATAATGGGACAGCCGCTCTGAAAACAGTTCAGCAGCTCCTTAAGAAGAACTTAAGAGCTGTATGTTTAAATACAGTTACATACAACCCAGTAATTCCACTCTTGGGTATCTACCAAAGGGGGATGAAAACATATCCATACAAAGATGTTTACACAAGTGTTCACACAGCTATGAACAGGAAACAACCCAAATGTCCATCAATTAGTAAATGGATAAACAAAATATGGTGTATCTACACAACGGAATAATTCTCAGCAATAAAAATGAATGAACTACTGATACATGCAATAACAGGGATAAACTTCAAAAAACATCATATGAAATGAAATATGCCAGACAGACAAGACTACATACCGAATGATTCTATTTACATCAAATTTGTAGAAAAGGCAAAACTGTAGAGAAAAAAGCTTACGGGGGCGCCTGGCTGGCTCAGTCAGCAGACCATGCAATTCTTGATCTCGGGGTTGTGAGTT
Source organism: Ailuropoda melanoleuca (assembly GCF_002007445.2). Taxonomy (NCBI): domain Eukaryota; kingdom Metazoa; phylum Chordata; class Mammalia; order Carnivora; family Ursidae; genus Ailuropoda; species Ailuropoda melanoleuca. The sequence continues at coordinate 20,938,673 of NC_048221.1, forward strand.
TGAGCCCCAAGTAGGTGGAGAGATTACTTAAAAAAATAAAATCTTAAAAGAAAAAATTAGGGGCGCCTGGGTGGCACAGCGGTTAAGCGTCTGCCTTCAGCTCAGGGCGTGATCC
>NC_048221.1:20938823-20975242 GCF_002007445.2 Ailuropoda melanoleuca
AAAAAAAAAAAAATTAGTGGTTGCCTGTCGCTAGGGCAGAGGAAGGACTTATTGGTAACTGGTCACAAGATCATTTTGGGGGTGGGGTGATGGAAGTGTTCTAAAACTAAATTCTGGTGACAGTTGCATGATTGTATCAATTTACTAAAACTCAGTAATACCAACATGGGGAGAGGGGTTATACTACCACCTAAACAGGTGCATATAAAAATCAAGGTTCCAGAAACCTCAAATTTTCTTAAATCCTCAGGTCATCCTGAGCAGAAGAATCTCTCACATTCAAACATCTTGAATCCAACAGAAAGTGGCTGGCGGCTCACACTCCCTGTGCTCTCGCCACTGAGCAGCTCCTCATTTCTAACACGGGAACCACATCACTGCTCTAGCGAAGGAAGGAAATGAGTGTAGAACAGAAGATCATTACCTGTTTTAAACTTTGTTTTCTGTGTCACTGCCCAGTTTATTCTTTGAAAGGTTCAAATATTACTTGCACTATGTACTGTGCTATTTCTGAATTATAACAAAAGCAAGAGTATTACTATTTCAAATTAACTCCACATTCAGTAGTTGTGAGGTATTTTCCCCAGTTTAATTTGCAGAGAGTAAGTGCTCATTTAAGCACCTGCTAAAATGGCCTGCACCCAATAACTGGGGCAAAACCTGGATGCCTGTCCTAAGGGCCCTAAGCCCCACAGTATAAGACCACTGAGCCACCGAGAACCTGACAGCCACCAGACTCAAGAGCCCACAAACTCTTCACTTAGTCAGCACCAGCTTGCTAAACCTGGAACAGGAATTTTCAAAAAGAGCCTCCTCTCTACCCCAAGATATATGGTATTAAGTACACAAACAACAGGAAAATAAAATCATTCAAGTGTAATTTAATCAGGATTGTTACTTATAGATAGATTTCCAGTGGCTGGATGTTTGTGTGTGTGTGTTCATTTTGGGGGTTTTTTTGGGGGGGGGGCTCTTAGCCCAAAATATTTTATAAAAATATGATATTACATTTTCATTCCAGAAACAGAGCTATTCTTTTTATATCATAATTTCAAAAGAAAAAAAAACCTCTTATAGGTTCTGCATAACAGCCAATACAACAAATCAAACTATAATATTCACATAGAAAAGACCTTAAAATAGAGATAATGCCAAAAGGATATTTAATAATATTTTTTAAATTAACTGATTTCTTTACATGCAATAAAGGGTACTGTGGTTAAAAAAATCATAATTTTAGAGATAAATACTGAATTATTTATGAAGTGATGTAATACTCAAGATTTGCTGTAAAATGATGTAGTAAGGGAGACAAAATTGTGCCTACCTGTCAGAAAGGAAAGTATATACAAAATAAGCCAGCCATGTGGTGATAACTATGGAAACCAGGTAATGGGATTTTCTGTTTCTGTGTATGTTTAAACATTGCCATGATAAAAAGTAAACCATGAAATAAAACTATAGTGAAAAATCAGCCTTCTCGAGGGGTTACAACAAAGCAGCAGCGTCACCGTTAACTGTCTGGACCCCAGAAATGAACAGAGCACATGGTAAGTGACATGATATTCATGGTGCTAGCGCGCGACTGGAGAGCGTGCTGCATTCTGAGCAGCAAGAGAGTGGACTCTCGTGACAAATATCCAAAATTACATTGTACTACATCCAAAACACAGTCTGTATTCGAGAGACCTTTCTGGAAAAATCAATGACATTTAACAAGTACATACTGACTAAAAGATCATCACTGTTACCTGGATATTTCCAATTTCTGATAATCCTTTTATTGAAACACCTATCTAACTCCTTCCACAACGAATGTTGAAGCTAGAACAGTAAGAGAAAAAAAACTGGTCTATCACTGGAAATCCATCTTTTGAAGTTATAATGTGGCATTTTAACTGAAAAAGAAGCACTATCACCAACTGCTAGGTCACACTTCGGTAATGAAACAGAAATTACGGTTCCTCCTGTTTTATGCTCTCACAGCTTTTAATGACTTAGGTAGTTTTATCCTGATTTTCCATTTTAATTATGGTAGATAATCATGTGGCAGATTCCCAAAATTTTGAGACAAACTTCTTTGTCACTCATGTACAGAGAAGAAATGCTGGCTCTTAAGTCCCTCAAGCTTTCAGTAGCATGATCACTCACTTGTACCACCTGGGACACCAACTTGACCCAGCCAATACACACATCTGCTAAGCAAAAACAATCCATCCCTGGTACCAAAAATGGGTCAAAGGGAGGGACAAAAGGGGCTGCAACTGTTTCAGTTTTGAAGTCTCCTTGACAACAAGGTACTCACAAGCACAAAGGTGTTCATCTTTTGCGGAGGCAAGGGACAGTTAAGTCAGATGCGCTGTGACTGAATAAAATGCAACTGTGGTACAGAGTAATATTTTTTTTCTTTCCGTGCAAATTCAGATTTTTTTGTGTTTCTGAAAAGTCAAAGTTTTTGTGTTTCTAAATTCTCGGGAGTAGGGTTGAATGTAGTCAGGTCACTTTTCTTATCAACCAGAAAAAACTTACTGCATATGATCCCATACTGTGAGGGCCTGAATGCCACTTGAGAAAACCTTGCAGTGACATAAGAGGACAAATGATAACTACTAAATACTCCAGAGAGACTGTACCAATGATGGGAGTTAAGCACAGGGAGGCCTCAGTTTAAAAGCCAGGTCCAGAATGAAGATGTGATTTTGCAAAAATAGGGAAGATGAAGACAGTTCCAAGCAAAGGATAAGAGCAAAGGCACAGGGATGGGATAAGTGCCGTGTATTAGTAAGCCTACTTCTCAGGTGCATAAACCCGGAAGGCATTCTCAAACACACCATATCTCATTTCATCCTCAGAGCCACTCTGCACAAAAAGCTGGCATTCACATACACAGCATACACAGCTACGAGACCAGTTTGGTTTGGGTTGAGGGCTTCAGGACAAGTAACAAGACAAGACCGGGAAGTCAGACTGGGGCTAGCCGAGAGGTATCACTTACCAAGGGTTTGGACTTCAACCTGAAGGAAGTATGGGCACACTCAGGGTCTGTGGGTGGAGTGTACGTAAAGAGATGGGCAGTGATGTTCAGGACGGACAGAAGCCTGGAAGCTAGTTCAGGGGATGCTTCCTTAGTAATTCTAAAAAGACCAGAAATACCAGAAGAGGAAGTGATGCGAAAGAAATACTTCATTTATAGAACACATCTACAATTCACAAAGGACTTTTGCTTAAACAATCTTGTTTTACCCTCAGAACAATTTGTAAGACAGAACATGTGTCATTTCACTGTAAGAACTGCAGCTCAGGTCATTTTCTTTCATGACTGCTCGTCACTCTGTTCCTGTGACATTAGACTGTAAGCTCGCTGAGGGTACTACAGGGACCATGTTGATTTGTGTTTGCCCCAGGAGCCCTGCCTCCGGGAGACACTCACTACATATGTGACAGACGAGCCAGCAAATACAGAGCGCATTTCCTCTTCCACTCACCTTTCAATGATGCGAAGATGCTTTTTCAACCAAAAATATTTTTTATTTTGCTTTGCTTTGTGTTAATTGATTGTTCTGACAATGAAAAGGCCTTCACAATTACAATAATTCTTTTTGGCACTTAGACTCCCACCTGAGGGAAAAAGAAGAAATGCACAAAAGGGAATGGCAGGTTCTCAGCCACCTTCCCGGTAGTATCAGAAATTCACTCCAAGCGATATATTAGTAGGGATGCGAAAAAGATTAACACTTGGTAGTTATTTTTTCAAAAATGTTGTTTTCTTGCAAAACGAACTGGATACTGAGGTAAATAACCATGTGCACGAGCATGTACAACGCAGAGGTAAGCAACTCTGGCCTAGGACATTTGTGCCAAAAAGCAAGAAAATCCTCCAGAGAAGAATGGAGGCGGGTCAAAAGAACAAAGAAGTGAGCCTGGCAGGGTTCCTACTGGCCAATCTGGGATAATTTACATCAATATAACTAATGAGAATAACAAAATTATAGCTCATTGAATAAAATAGAAAAAATGAGTCCATACTGACACAAATTTATAATAAATAAACCGAAAGCTTGATGAGGAATGGGATAGGTCCTAAGTACCTACCCACAAAATACTAATTAATTGCAAAATACTCATTAATTACAAATAAGATATAATGAGACATGCACCATTTCTGTGATATTCCTGCCAAAGAGTCATAACCCGAGTTTACTCTTGAGAAAACAGCCAACAAACCCAAACTGAGGGACACTCTACAACATAACAGGCCTATATTTCCAAACATAACAGGCCCAATTTCTAAACACATCAAGAACACCGAGACCATGAAAATCCAAAGAAAGGCTAAGGAAGACTCAGCAATTCAATGCAAAGCATGATTCCTAACTGGTTCCTTCTGCTCCTACCAGAAGAGGGAGGGTGGTGAGGGCTGGAGAGGGGAGGCTTCACTGGGGCAACTGGTCAAACCTGACTGCAGTCTGAGGAGTATTTGATGGTTACACCGTACTCACTATGCAGGAGGATGTCCGTACTGCAGGACACACATACCAGGGAATCCCACGAGATGGGGTATCAGATGGGCAACCTACTGCCAAAGGCTGGAGGGGCAGGGGACAGTTCTCTCCTATACTTATAACTTTGCTCTGTTTTTCACTGTTTCAAAATTTTTTAAATCTTTTAAAAATAATTAGTATCTCTCCAGAGTGAACATAATCATCTTCATACATACATATATATTTCTTTCCAACACAGTGTTCTCTTTGTAGGAAGAGTAGGAAAGGAGTCTCGCACTGGAGTGCTAGAGAAGTACTGTGAAATAACATTGCAAAACAAAACACGGAAACAAAAACCAGGCTTTACGCGTAGGAACCCGGACTTCAAACTCCAGTTCATCACATACAAATTCATGACCCTGGAAGACTTTTCATCCTTCTGGGTCTTCATATCCCAGTCTATAAAGTGGGAATGCCACTTTTTGTGCAGAGTGGCTCTGAGGATGAAATGAGACGGTGTGTTTGAGAATGGCTTCCAGGTTATACGCACCTGAGAAGTAGGCTTACTAATACCAAACAGCTTTTCTGGCTAAAGGGATACGAAAGATCCCTTTATTCTAATACCCTTGCTTTCCGGATCAGCAAATGAGACCCTGGACTCCTGCCAGGCAGAGGCGAGCTGCTTCCCATCCCAGAGAAGCCAGCGTTGGTCTGCAGCTCCAAGCACTGGCACACACGCTCATCTCACTCTCACGGAACTCTGACACAAACGTTATCATAACCGAACAGGTAAGGAAACCAAGGCTCAAGCAAGATTAACAAACTTACTCAGAATTCAGGTCTTTCGGACTCCAAAATTCATGCTATTTCCCACTAAATGCCATCTTTGTTATTTCCAAACATGATTAAAAAAGACATCACATGCATATGTTCAAAAAGCTTTTCTGTACCCTATGCACTCAAACTATGAATCCCTTACTCCCACAGTTCCCAAACTGTTATCCCTGTAAAACAGAAACTATTTAAGCCCTAAGTCTTTGTCCATCAACATTCTCAGCGATTTACAATAATCTTACTCACTCTCCCATCTAGGATAGGAGAATCAGCGACAGTGCTAAATACGGTAAATTTCTTAAAATGTCTTCCTACCTTCCCACCTAGTTACTCTTATTCCCACTTTTTAAAAGTTTATTTTTTTTGGTAATCTCTACAACCCAACGTGAGGCTTGAACTTATAACCCAGAGATCCAGAGTCTCATGCTCTTCCGATTGAGCCAGCCAGGCGCCCCCTATTCCCACTGTTTAGAGCAAGGCTCTTAATCTGGAGTCCTAGGCTCCACGAAGAGAACTCAGGGGTCCATGAATTTGAATGAGAGGAAGTTATTTTCTGTTTCCATTAACCTCAAACTGAAATTGAAGATGGCCTTCAAAACTAATGTAGGCAACCAATCACAGCAACATTACCAGTAACTGTATTCTGTCACCACAGAAAGAAGAGATATTTTCGTATCACATTACAGATGTTGCAGATATATGTAACTAATTTCCTTTGTAATCCTATGGATGAAATTTAAAACCATTCATATGAGAATAGGTCTACTGGCTTCACTAACTTACCAAAGGGGTACATGAATACCAAAAAGCTTAAGAACCCCTGGTTTTGAACAACAAAGTTGTTAATCTGCTGAGAATTTGAGAGAACGTGGGGGCTGGGGGGGGGAGCTTGATGCCAGATAATATAATCCTTTACTCTATGAATACATTTGTCTTTTAAACACATGAGCATTTCATCCAAAAAATATTTTCTGGTTCCTAGACTGTGCTCTACTGTGTAGCAGCCACAAAGATGGAACATTATCCCTTTGCCTCAAACTAGTGGAAAAGAAGACAAAAGAAGTAACAAGGTAGAATAACATAAATACTAAAAGAGAAGGACAACAGAAACCTTTAAAACTCAAACAATGGATTCTCTCCTTCTCACCAAACAAACAAGGCGCATCTGGGAAGGGGAGAAGGATCAGAAAACTGTTCTAGTTCTCAGTTGCTCCTACAGCCTGGAGCACAGGGGGGAAGGCAAAGGAAGACAGGTACCAAGAGGGAGCAGCTGGGCAGTGACTGCACATTGTGGCTGCCAGGGGAAAATGGCTCATGGGTCCTGATTCAACCCTCCGTCAAGCTGGTAGGCCTTTTCTATTCCTGAAATGCTTTTGGGAAAGGAAATTATATACAAAATTTGCTTAATTTTCTTTACATCAAGTAAATGCACAAGGGGGCAAGTGGAGCCATGTTTCAAAGTCAGATGACATTCACTTAATTTGTACAACCAAAACATAGTATGTCTATCCAATGACGTTTTATTTATGGCACAGTATTTGCTTTAGAGTAGCTGACTCTGGAAGTGGCCAAAGGGCCTCTCTCTGTATAAGCAGAACCTAACTCACAAAACAAGATGTTTAAATAACGTAATTTGGGGGCGCCTGGGTGGCACAGCGGTTAAGCATCTGCCTTTGGCTCAGGGCGTGATCCTGGCGTTATGGTATCGAGCCCCACATCAGGCTCCTCCACTATGAGCCTGCTTCTTCCTCTCCCACTCCCCCTGCTTGTGTTCCCTCTCTCGCTGGCTGTCTCTCTCCCTCTGTCAAATAAATAAATAAAATCTTTAAAAAAATAAAATAAAAAATAAATAAATAACGTAATTTGTTCAAAGCTTCCCTCACTGAATTTTAATCCCATAATATCTGCTATACCCTACCAACAAAAGGACACCAGGTAAAAGAACCATCCTAGGCAAAGATCATTAACCTTGTAACATCTATTTCATATCTTTATCTTTAGAATTGTTTCCCAGTATTTACCAAGACAATTAGAAACCAACATGTTTACAATGTTTGCTTGACCATTCTCACAACCTACCTCCGACCACTACCGAGCACAAACCCTCCCTTGTTCCTGGCACTACCCCAGGGATGGCCAAGCCTCTACAAAGCTCAGTCTTGCCTTGCCCTGAAGGATTTTACAATTAGGGACACAGCCACTGGGGGAGTTTTTGCAAGGCAAGGCATTAGGAAACTAGCTGCACAGAGAAAAGAGAGTTAACTGTGAGTCAAGAGAGCTGCAAAAATCAAAATCAAAGCAGGAGCTTCATCTTGGAGGATGGAAAGAACCTTGGAAAGCCAAAGGAGAGTGGAAGACATTCCACTCTCCAGAGCAAGCAGCATGCGAAAGCCAGCAAGGCAGGCCTGAGGCTGGCATCAGCTGTGTGGGGGATGGTGGCTGGGGTGGTATACGCTTGCCTGGAAGGGGGCAGGAGAGCTCAGCCTGTGTACAGAACAATAAGGCCGCACAGGAGGGTGTAAGTAACATGCAAAAGTTCTATACGCCACAAAAGGCACTGGCTAGAAAGGCCTGGGGAGTACTACATTTTAAAGTTGACCTATCACCTGCCAGACACACAAGTACAGGACAGTGAGGACTAGAGGCAGACCAGCAGGAAGGTGCTGACCAGTCCAGGGATGAGCTCTGGCGCAGACGAGCAGCCATCAGAGCAGCAAGGAGAGACTACACCTGAGAGACATTTCAAAGGAGGAAGTAAGAGAAAAATCAAAGATGATTCCAAATGTTATTACGCCAAAGGCCAGAGGCGAGGAAGAACTGAGACCTGGGAGTGGGGCGCGTTCTACCGGGACGCTACCCGAGATGAAGAGTCCCAGGAGCAGCTGCAAGGCAGGCCGCCGGCAGAAGATGGGGCCCGTGGGGTCCACGGCTGCGGGGTCCACGGCTGCGCGGTAGGTGAGGAGTCTGTCGCGCTGTGCCAGTGGCTGTGGATCAGAAACTCAGGGAGGAGGGAACTGTAAGGGGGGAAGGAATGAACACCTTCTGTCAGCCATGAGACCACTCACTTTGTGTGCCTTACACAGACAAGAAATCCCGAGGTAAGAAGAAGGCTTCCTCTCACAAAGAGTGAACCACCAACAAAGCCGAGTAGGGAAGGAAGTTCAAGGAAGACTCAGAAAAGGGCGCTGGGTCTGGCCAGTGTGAAGAGCACTGGCAGCCGCTGGACAGCTCGGCTGGGCAGCAGAAGCAGGGGCTGTGGTGTGGGGGGCTGAGGACAGAATGGCTAAATACAAAGTGAATGCAACACATGGAAGTGAGTGTGTATTTGGATACCTGGACAGTAAATGAACAAGATTTAACAGCCGCTTAAAAAGGACAGCAACACTGTGCAGTTCTTGCAATCCTTTGTTTATCTTAGTAATTAGGAAAACACTGACCAGTAAACCCAAAGGTCAAGAATTAGGGCCCATCTTCCATATTATTCAAGGTGCTCAAACTGAAGGAAAGTGACAGGCACATTTTTGTTTTTGCAAGGTCAATTTCAATTCAGCTATCAATATAAATAAATTAAAATATACTGATGAGAGCATATTTCACCTGCTTTACAGCTGAAAAGCTACCATCTCTCAAAACCGAGTACTAAAGAGACTAATAACAAAAACACAGAGATTGTTATGCATTAAGAAATTAAATATGCTATACTATCATCCCCAAATCCTAAATCATGTTTTTATGAATAAAACATCTAAAAGACTAATCAAAATCATCTAGAAACTTCCTGGGAGCCTGGCTGGCTCAGTTGGTGGACTGGGAGACTCTTGATCTCAAGGTTGTGAGTTTAAGCCCCACGCTGGGTGTAGAGGTGACTTTAAAGAAAAATCTTAAAAAAAAAAAATCATCTAGAAGCTTGCTATAGGATTTGATTATAATGCTGGTAAAAATGCTGGTTCAATGGAAAATATTCTTCCATCTGATCTCAGTGTGGAGCCTTAAATGGAGATAGACAGTCTGACCCATTCACAAAACATGCCTAGTTACAACTTATGCTTTAGTTTGTACTCAAAATAATAAAAGTATTCATTCCTCAATCCTTCACCTAAAGAATAAACTCTTCTAACAGAGGGGCCATGAGTAACACATAAACCCAGAATGGGCACAATATGGCATCATGGGTACAACTCTTAGTGGCATACATGACTGAGTGGCTCAAAGCTGACCCAAGGCAAGCATTCTGCTAAATTCATCTTTCTATCCTCCACTGTTTCAAACTTTCATAATACTGAACACAATGCAAGAACTTTATTCCAGATAAAAGAATCCAGACAACAGAGTCCTCATAGATTCCTCAACTCATTCAAACTGTAACAGACATTCACTATCCTTAATGAGTCATTAATTCAGGATGCAAACCTCACTTGTTACAAAACATGACCTGACATCATCTCATCTTACACAAAAAAAAGAAACGTTTCCTCAGTTAAAGACATAGTAATTCTCAACAAAAGAAAGGGGGGAAAAAAGATGAATTTACAATCATTTCCCTCTGCCTTTTATCAGAAACATTTTCATAAATTTGATGCAAAAAATACATTTTATTTTAGAATAGAATCATGACTTCTAAAAATCTTCTGTGAAGAATTTTTTTTTAAGACTTTAGTTATTTTAGAGAGAGATAGAGAGTGGTTGTGGCAGGGCGAGGGGGGGGGGGAGGGAAGCAAGGGAGAGGGTGAGGGAGAGCAGACTCCTCTCTAAGCACAGAGCCTAAGGCGGGGCTTGATCCTACAACCCTAGCTATAACCAAGACTTGGACGTCCAACTGACTGAGCCACCCAGGCGCCCCTTCTGGAAGAACTTTTAATGACTTATACCTTGAAATAGAAGAATGTAGAATTGGGGCACCTGGGTGGCTCAGCTGGTTAAGTGTCTGCCTTTGGCTCAGGTCATGATCCCGGGGTCCTGGGATCAAGCCCTGCATGAGTCTTCCTGCTGAGCAGGTAACCTGCTTCTCCCTCTCCCCACTCCCTGCTTGTGCTCTCTCAGTCTCTCCCTCTCTCTCAAATAAATAAAGTCTTAAAAAAAAAAAAAAAAGAGTCTAGAATCGACAAAATACAGTGTGACTCCTAAGAATTAAGAGTGATTTAAAATCGCACCATTTTTGTCATATTCTAGGAAATGCTTATAAATAGGTATATTACTATGTTTATTTTGGTTTTTTCTTTTGCCAAAATGTTCTAATTTTGTTTCTATTAGATAATAATCTAATAGATTAATTTGTATCTTTATTTCATGAAGGAGCATGGCTTATTTTCTATAAAATCCGTCTTGAGGTGAAGGGGGAAGAGAGCCGACATCCGAACACTCGAGGCTACGTGATCCATTCCACCACCCTCTGAAATATTCGCATTTTACAGGTAAGGAAAGGAGGCTTAAAGAAGTTTTTAACTTGCCCAAGGTTACAGACCCAGTAAGTAACAGCCAAATCCAAAACCTAAGTTCATTTTCCACATACCAGGCTGCAATTCAAAAAACACAATTTTTACACATAAACTTTTTCCAAAATGCATTTCCTCATGTTCTATCATTTCCTCTTAGACATTTTACTACACATTCTAAAGCCTCAATTCAGGAAAGAAGACAGACCACTCTGCAGAAAGTTTTTAGAACCACCAGCCAATGAATCACTGAACAATAAATAAAAAACCCACCTGAGAGCTGTCATAGGATAACAGGTGTTCCTTGGTAAAAAACTCTGAAGAACAACTACACATCTAGTCTACCCTATAACTGTACAGCCATTTGACATTTTTTGTTCCCACATCACAAAATCCGATGTTCCAGCGCTGGATAGGGCTGTCCCAGGCTCTCTCAGGACCAGACTCTTGAGAGCAGACAGGCCTTCAATGAGTGTTGATGAAGCGAGTGAATGAATAAAGGCACAGCTGGCATCAATACAGCAGAGAGAAATCATGAAGTTGGGGGACCCCAAAATGAAAACCTAAAGCAAACTCAGCGCCTGGCTGGCTCACTCGGTAGAACATGTGACCCTTGATCTTGGGGCAGGGACCTCGAGCCCCATGTTAGGGGTAGGGTTTACTTAAAAATAGTTGTGTTTTTTTTTTTAATAAGGCAACCTCACCTCAATAAAAATCATTTAAAAAGCCAAAATCATCTCTGAGTCATAAAAACTAACAGACCTGCATCTACTCATTTTCTACAGTCAACTGTTAAATACCGGCATAACCGAAGACTGTGTAACGAACGGCATCTCACTGTGGTTTTTCTTTGTGTGCAGTCTTCTTTTTTTTCTTTGCAATTCACTGTGTTTTAATGTCTATTTTCCCCAATTAAAGCCACAAGTGTGGCTATCAACAAAAAGAGAGAGACAGACAATAACAAGTGTCAGCAAAGATGGGGAGAAACTGCAACTCTCACGCATTGCTAGCGGGGATGTAAAATGACACAACCACTTTGGAAAAGCAGTTTGGCAATTTCTCAAAAAGTTAAACATAGAGGGGCGCCTGGGTGGCTCAGTTAAGTGTACAACCCTTGATTTCAGCTTAGGTCATGATCTTAGGGTCATGAGATCGAGTCCCCCCCCATCAGGCTCTGTGCTTAGCGTAGAGCCTGCTTAAGATTCTCTCTTCATCCCTCGCCCTCTGCCTACCCCCTCCCGCTCTCTCTCTCTCTAAAAATAATAATAATAATAAAAACAAAATAAATAAAAATAAGAGACAAAATAAAGCCTACAATTGTTTGTCAATTTTCTGCCTCAGATGGCCAGGTATGCAGTGGGGAAGACTTATTTCATTAAAGACAATGTAACTGTTTCTGTCTTAGATGGCTATCTTTTTGGGGGTCATACCTTTAGCAGCAAAAGAAAAGATAGAGCATTCTAAGATCCAGAACACAATCATTAACAAATTAAAGGACAAAGGAAAAAGAACTACTAGAATTCGAAGTTGACACTCCTCACTGCAAAGCAGGAACCAACTGCTCACCCACCATCAGACCCCACGGCCCCTCGGCTCCAGGAACCTTACGGCCACAGCCTGGAACAGTCCAGCGAAGGTCAGGATGAGCACATACACCTTTAAAGCAGACAGAACTTTCACAAAGTGGTTGTACCGTCTCACACCCAGCATCAGTGAAGAAAGCCCCCGTGACTCCACATACCGACTTCCTAAAGTGAGATTTAAACATTTTTGCAAATCTAGTGAGTATGTCATGGTATCTCACTGTGTTCTAATTTGCACGTTTGTATAAGAATTTGGTCTCTGGACAAAAAAGGAAATTTTTGAAAATTTTGAAAATGGTGGTGTCATTTTACTGTCCATGACTACTAATATAGTGAGTGATGCTTAGTTTAAGAGTTCACTTCCTCATTCACTCATTCACACTTACCAAGTGGTGAACAACACGAAGTCCCTGTGGTCGTAGGGGATCACAGTCTAACCTGCTTAACAGCAATCTCCCATGCCCCCTCCACATGACTCGGTCTTTCACTCTTAATAAACAAAACCCCCTCAAAGGCCAGAGGGAAAGGAGTCCAACATGTTACATGGTCAAGTTTACTTGCTGAACCTAAACAGCAATCTGGGAGAAGTTCCAGCATTCACACCGAGAAGACCTCATAAAATAAGCAACCCCACGCCTCTTTCCTTCTCTTGCAGCTTAGACCTCCACTTTCCAAAAAATATTAACAATATTTGGAAAGGAAAACCCTTGACAAGATGAGTGTGACTTCTTGTAAGCATCTGTGTACACCCTGTGCTATTTCCAAACCCCTCTTCTCTCCTTAAAGAAGATGCATCTCCATGGACAGTAAGCAGCAATAAACTCCTGCTTCTGCGTTTCTTTAACACAAACTGAATGTCTACTCACATTCAGAAAACTGAAGAACACAAGAGCCAGTAGAGAATAAGCTTACTTGCACAGAGCCATGTGAAGATGCCAGGAACTTCCTTTATCTTCCCACCACCTGCTTGCATCTGCTCCCTTCCTTCCGACAAAGGGAAATCCCTTCCCCGAGGCTCTAGATTCCCCCTCCTATCCACTTCATAACACAAAACCTTCCGTATTCCTTCGGTACTCCATCCCCTCTGAGAAGCATGCAAACATGCCCTAATGCTCCAAGCCAGGAAGAAAAGAAAACCTCTAGTCACCTCTTAGCCTTTTTCTGCCCCCCTCACAGTACAACATCTCTTCTCCGAGGCTGGTCCACACATCACCCCTCACTTCCTCCCCAATCTGCCCACCGCCTATCCTAAGACAATGACGTGGCTGTTGACCAGGCCACTGTGACCTTCCAATAGCCTAACCCAATCTAAGGCCCCCATCGACTTAGGAAACTGCCCCTTGTCCTCAAAGTGTTTTTTTCTCTCAGCAACTGGGACACGCTCTCCTGGTTCTCCTTCCTCCCCTCAATCCAGTCCTTCTCAGTCTGCTGGCTCCTCCAGAACCACATCGACCAAACCTGGGACGTCCTTGCAGCAAGTACTGAGTTCTCTTCTCTCCCCCACATGCATCCGACCTTCTCTTCCTAGGTGAGGTCATGCAAATTCACGACGACAAGTACTACTGATGTTATGAGGATTTGCTCCCTGAGCTCCAGACACGTATGTCCAAGTCCTCACTCAGAATCTCCCCTTCAATGTTCCACAGACAACCAAAGCTGAGCCCCAGTTCGCTCCCCATTCAACTCTCCCTGGCTTCCCCACCTCAGTACTACACAACCAAGCCCAGATACCAACCATCGCCCAGCCATTAGCAAATCCTATTGAGTCTACTATCCCCATGGACCTTACCCCACAACCACTTCTCTCCATTCCCGCTGCCTTCCTCCTAATTTGAGCCACCTGGACTACTGCAGGAGTCTTCAAACCGCCTCCTGTCTCACTCCCAGAAATCGATTCTCCACGGAGCAGACAGGTATCTTTTATTTTTTTTTAAAGATTTTACAAAATTTTAATAGCAGACAGATACCTTTTCAAAGGCAAAGCAGATCCTGTCACGATCCTACTTAAAGCCTTTCAGTAGCTTACTCAATAATAAACTCCAAACCCCTTACCAAGATCTACAAGGCCCTGCTTACAGCACCCCAGCTTCCTTCCATTCATATTCCCTCTATGGGATCCTACTTCACCGCAGATTCTTTTCTACCTCAGGGCCTCTGCAAGTGTGCTCCCTTGCCCAAAGTGCTCTCCTCACACCTGTATCTCACCCTGCACGTCTGAAATCAGCACTTTTTTTTCTAATCACCCTATTGAGCACATCCGCATCTTACTCTCTGCCATATCACTCAGTCTACCTGCCAAGTACTCGTCGCCAATACTAGACTCTGTTTACGTCCAGGCCTGTCTGCCATCCCCCAAACCTCCCGCAATGCAGGCTCCCCCCTTGTTAGGGTTGTACATGCAGAGCTGATGGATATCTGTAGGCGGAAAGGAGAGACAAATCGAGGGTGGAGGAAGGACAGAGAGAGAAAAGGGAAGAAAACATTTCCAAACTATATCTAGCTTCCACCAATTTTATAACCTAGACTTGTACCTCCCGTAAGTGAAAGCAGAGGTTCCTCACTGGCAAGCTGAGCCTACCAGTAATGCTCTATATATGACTTCACCTACCCATAAAGTGCTGCTCTAACAGCACTCTGCCTATCTCGTACTCAGTGCACTTACAACTAGTCTCAGAAGTTACCAGGGCACACCTAAACTTGTAATGTAAATTGAAAAAAATATGCCTAGGGGCGCCTGGGTGGCACAGCGGTTGAGCGTCTGCCTTCGGCTCAGGGCGTGATCCCGGCGTTATGGGATCGAGCCCCACATCGGGCTCCTTGGCTCCTCGGCTATGAGCCTGCTTCTTCCTCTCCCACTCCCCCTGCTTGTGTTCCCTCTCTCGCTGGCTGTCTCTATCTCTGTCGAATAAATAAACAAAATCTTTAAAAAAAGAAAAAGAAAAAGAAAAAAATATGCCTAAAACATAATGCCAAGAAGCAGAAAAGATAATACAATATCCAAGTGTTTCATGCCTAAATTCATTACAAAATACCTCTAAAATAACAGAACATTAACGTAGCATGATCTGTATATGGGGGTATATTACATTACTATCTCTTCATCTGTGTATGTTTGAAATGTCCCATGGTAAGAAGTTAATAAATAAAAGCAAATGCCTTGAAGAAGTTAAGAGTAACGGTGTCTGAGTCACAGACATTTTCCTGGTTCAAGTGCACCCCACTTGGAGATTTAATTTAAATGAACGGGTAATAGTTTCTAAAGGTGTTTTCCTAAGACATCAGCTCCTTGGGAGCATCTGAGGGCCCAGGAAGAACAAGGGCCGCCCCTTCACCTGCTCTGGTCACAGCCTCCCAGCGCCGGCACCAGCAGCCCACCTTCCTAGGAGAGCCTCCAGTAACCACAGATCAAAAACAGAGCAACTTCAGGGTAGGAATAAAATCATTTAAAAGGAAGAAGCAGTGGAAGTATGCAGAAGAGAAGAAGAAATGGTTTTTGCTTAAATTCAAACAGAACATTTTTCTCATAGAATTTTGATGAGGTAATATTTCTAACGTGGTGTTTCAAATTCAGAAAGGGACTTTCAGGAGACTAAAAAGGCAAATACACCAGGGGCCAGCCCCCCCCCCCGTACAGTTCCTCCTCTCAAGGATTCCTTTTCTATAGCATTAAATAAAATGTTACGGCTGTCAGTAGTAAAAACGCAAATATTAAGCCCTCATTTATTCGGTGGCACAAAGAACAGAAGAATCTAAGCTGCTCTGGCAGTTCATTATTTTGCTGTAGAAATTACTCTGGCATACGGGAAAATAAAAATAATAGACATTTATTTCAGTTTGTTTAGATGAAGAAAATAATTTTTAAATCCTATTAGAAAATTAAGGGACTACAGCTAGGTGCAGTTTTAAGAAATCGATTACATCCTTACAAGTAAATCCATGAACATAATGAGATGGATCCAAACCAGCACATGAAAAATCCATTAATTTATGTTTACAAGTAGCATAGGATCACACTTAAATAAAAGTAATCAGCATTACAGAAATCCAAAATAACCGAGGAATAAGCTGGTACTTGAACATAAATTCTTTAATTCATCAAAAACATGGTAAATTACTCTCTGAAGAGACTTTTTAACATTAACAGCCCTTAGAATTTCAGGTTTTAAGGAAAAAAGAATGTGAATTTCATAAAAAATAAATCATGGTAGGGGTGGCTGGGTGGCTCAGTCGGTTAAGCATCTGCCTTCAGCTCAGGTCATGATCTCAGGGTCCTGGAACTGAGCCCTGTGGTGGGCTCCCTGCTCAGCGAGGAGTCTGCTTCTCCCTCTCCTTCTGCCCCTACCCCACGCTTGTGCTCATTCACACTCTGTCAAGTAAGTAAATAAATAAATAAATAATTGTAAAAAGAAATCATGGTAGAATTCTAAATCTATAAATACAATCACTGCACAGGATTTCATCTTCTTGGGGGTGGGGTAGCTTCTTGGTCTATCAATGACATACTTCGCATCCAAGAAACATACCCTCAACCCAGATCCCTGGGCCAGTTTTAACTGGGGCCTACGGAAGTGAGGAAAGGGGCAAAGGAAACAGGGTCCCACGAATTCCAACCATTTCCACTATTTTCTCCCTCTGCATCATGAGAGATTAAAAAGGCTGTCATCCCTAATAAAAATAAGCTTATTATTGATAGATCGATGTCATAAATATTGATGAGTACTGAACACGAATATGGTTAGCAATCAAGTATATTTAGACTTTGCTCCCTTGTTCATAAAGTCAGAAGACAAAGGAAGGGAGAAGAGGAGACACAAGATACTGGCAATTCATCTTGGGGGAGTGGGGGAGCCGGGGATGATCTCAGCAGCAGAGAAAGGAACACTTGGTCAGAGGTACCATAAATACAAGCCTGTCACATCCTAGGCCTGTAAATGACAGCAGGAATCTGAGTAACGACTCTGTAATCAGATTAGGAGAAGCCAGTATGATCCTTTAGGTGACGAGATCTAATCTAGGACACAACTGGGCCTAAACACAGATTTACTGAACTCACGGAAATGAGCACTTAATCACGCTAAGAGATCATGGCCACAGTGAAGATATGTTTCCTGTCATGTTCCATCTCTAGAGGCTGAGTTCAGTTTTGTGGTTCAACACATGGATGTGACCAGGCTAAGCTGGGATTTAATTCTTAGCTTGCTAATGTTTCACGCATGATCTCAGATCTCACCCTGTGTTATTAATTTGGCATCACAGCACAAACGACTCAATTTAGTTTGTCCTACATCTAAGTTTATCTCCCCCAAATGAATTATATAAATATCCCCTGTGCTGGACAGTTTATGTCAGTACTTAGCCCCACACCTACCCTTCTAGACTGTCCCTGAATCATCGGGCCTGAAATCTACATTCCCAAACCCCTGGTAGCTGGGCTCCCGTGAGGCTCTAGCGGCAGCCCTGGCAGGATGAACTCCAACAGCACTGGTGCAAATGGGGATGTGTGGGCTCTGAGGAATACCACATTCCCCATTTGCTCCTCCAACCCTTCCTTTTGTATCTAATTCCTAGAATCATTGCCCCCTCTTTCTGGGTACCCTGAGATCAAGACCTGAGCTGAGATCAAGAGTTGGGATGCTTAACTGACTGAGCCACCCAGGCGCCCCGAACTAGACCCCTTTTTGACTGAAGCACCTGGAGTGGTTTCCCAACTAGACACTGACTGACAGTCCACCAAATTCAGAATTTATATAATTCACAGACCAGGGTGAATCTATGCTATTTCTGTGCTGTGAAATATTCATTCATTCACTCATTCAACAAATTTTTACTGTGCACCTACCAACAGCCAGACCCTGTTATAAGTGTTAGAGACAGTCATAAACAACACAGACAAAAATCCCTCTCCTCAAAGAGCTAACATTCTAGTGGAAGAGAGAGAGAATACACAAACAGAGAAATAAAATGCACAGTGTTAGATAATGCTGAGGAAAAAAAAAAACTAAGCAGGGGCAGGGATGTGAAATGTTGGAAGAGGGCTGAAATTTTAGATATGCAGGTCACTGAGGTGATTTTTGGAAAAAGAGACGAAGGAAATGAGGGAGCCAGTTGTACACGTATGTACAGGAAGAGCATTCCAGGCAGAGGGAACAACGTGGAAGGAGACCCTTCCATGCTGGAGAAAAGCAGGAGTCCTCTGTGGCCAGAACAGATAAGGGGAGAAAGGCTGAGAGGTGGGGAGGCTAGGCCATGGGAGCCTTGCGGGATACAATAAAGACAATAAAGACGTTAGCTCAGCAGCAGGTTCTGAGCAGAGGAGTGACATCCTATGACTCACCTGTCAACAGGACCCCACCTGTCAATGGCAGACTGGAGGGGGCAAGGGCAGAAGGAAGGGGACCCACCCAAACAAGACTGGATGTTATCGAGGGCCAACTGGTGACAGTGAGGATGCTGAGCAAATCCTGAATACACTGTCAACTCCTACACGGTCTTACAAAGTCGGGGGCTGGTCCCAGAATCTTCCTGGAATTTACATCAATAGAAATTTCTATAGGACTCATACCCAGTGAGAATACAATGGCGTTAGCCAAAGAAAATTAAACAATTGCAAATTAACATTCTGTAATAGCCAATATAGGAAAAAACTAATGTATAACATATGCCAGGGTTATAAAAATATTAAAGAATATAGAAATATCGAATTTATAGTATCTAGAAATTCAGTTTTTATTTAGCTGATCAGATTGGAGATAAAATATTACTTTATTAATTTTATTTCTAAGAGGAAAATTATCATATGTAAATTTTCTAGAGAGCAATAAGGAATTTTATACCTAGAAGAAATCCGATAGTCCCCTTCTCTTCATTTTGGGATGAAGGTAATAACACCCAGATATAAACGAAGCTTAGTCCTTCAAGCATCAGAATGTATCTTAACAGTGGATGGAAATATTTCTGAAATATATTTTTACTTCCTTATCTCTGTAAGAGTGAGCATTCTGAACAAACTTTTTAAGTTTTTCTTGATAATTCTGATAACTTCGATAACTCAAAAGAACCTAGTGTCGGATGTCCAGCTACAAATAATGCTGGGCTTTGCAAACGGCTGCCACCAGTGTGCAGCCCTGACAATCTCCACTCGTCTCCCTCCCAGCTAATGGGGTTCACTCCTCACGAGGCTGGGAAAGAGCTAGGAACTGTCCATAAACAAAAGTGAGACCAGGAAAAAACCGAAAGGGAGAAACGATCAGCTTCGTAGCAACTACTGGCAGCACTCAGAAATGGGTTTTGCTTGTTCCAGCTGTTGGGCCGTGTTGTGGGGCAAAGCCTGCCCCCAACGGATGTCTGCAGAGGTGATACGTGTGCAGTCCTTTAGAAACAGTTTTGCCCCAAAATGCAATTCATCACTTCTAAGAAAGCATAACGTTTAAAATTACTTAAAGAGAAATTAACCTTCTGACCATTCACATGATAAATATCAGCACATAAAATAGCAAATTGCCGGGGCGCCTGGATGGCTCAGTCGGTGAACTGTCCAACTCCTGATCTCAGCTCAGGACTCGATCTCAGAGTCATGAGTTCAAGCCCCACATTGGGCTCCACACTGGGCAAGGAGCCTACTTTAAAAAAAAAAAAAGCAAATTGCCAAAGTATTATTTACTTCTCAAATAACAACTTAAAAGTACAAATAGGAAAATAATAAGCTTTAATAAAAGGGCACTTCACTTCTTCTACAGCCTACCCCACCAGAAATTCTCCAGTAGGCTGACATAAACTTACGTTTCTAGTTCCTTTACTACCGTGCTACCAAAACTAGTCTATTTTTAAAAATTAACAAAAAAAGGTTAAGGTTAATCTGTATTGGAAAGGAAAGATTCACAAAAACAGAGAACCATAAATCAAAACTGCAAATGACTCACATGTAAGGACTCAACATAATAAGCTCCCTCAGCAATCAAACAGCAAATATGGGAGCTCAACAGATAACATGAGTAAAAGTCTGGGGCCCTGTGAGGATATACTATAATTCTTGCCAAGCTGCACGCTCATGGCCAGAGATCGAGCATTTTCCCTCCATCCCCGTGTCTTGACTACCACACACTCCTCCAGTTCTAGGTAGGTCCCCAGGGCCCTAGTTCCAGATGTGAACAGCCCATTTTGAGCTAGCTCTCTGCTTCCTCTACTACTCTCAAAGAGAAAGAGCTGGAAGGAACCCCACCAGGTTTAAACAGCTTTATGAGGAAGGAGCACTAAAGATAAAGGATTGGAAAGGGATTTGCAAAGGAAGAAGTTCAGGGTTATTTTCTTATTTTACACTGGACCTTTTCTCCACTAAAAACCACAATAATTTAGCTTATTAGAAAGACTTACGCTAACAATACTAACAATACAAGTATTCACCGATCAGTCACTCCCTGAACTTTACTCCGACAAAAACTATTCCACAAAAATTATTTCCCAAAACAATACCCTACAAGATATAGCCCCTTCCCACACACCCATCAAAACATCTTCCACAGCTGGTACTGTATGCCTTTCTGACGGCGCTTGCACAGGAGCGATTCTGCGGCCGGTCTTACCACAGTGCTGTAAGCTTCTCCAGGGCGGGGAGCTCGCTCCCCTCTGCCTTCCTCAAACTCCTGGCACCAATGCTTCCCTTCACAGCTATTTAGCGTTTGCTAAATGAATTTCTGTGGTATCAGATCATGATCCCTCCAATTCATTATTGAGAAAAAAATACAACCTTCTAATGCGGCAGTAACACTGCTGCCCCCAGGGAAGGGTGTTGCCACTTGCACAAGAGAAAGAAATCCAGGGCCTACCACCTGCCTGAGTCAGGACCTCTGACCTGCCCTGCTCAGCAGCACCTTTCTCAACAAGCAGTGGGAGAGTCTGAGAAGTCACTGCAGCAGCCCTGTATGCACGTCAGGCATTATCCACAGGCTGCCCTTCACATTCTCAAAGTGAAAACACGCCTTCAAGCCACTGCTTCTTCTACCTCCTCTTCCGCACTGAATGGTCCACCGTGCTGGGCTGGCCCGTGGTCTTATACAGCCTTTCACGAGACAAAGAATCTGACTAACCCGAACTGCCTGCTGGTCTCTATACTTCTTCTCGTATCCCTTCTTGAAAGCACCTTATCAAACCATAAAACCTGCTTTCTGACACAGTGTGTGATACTGTGTGACACCATCTTCGCCACAAGCCCAAGTCTACAAGTCACATCTTTTTGCCTGCCTCCCCGGTCCAAACTACTCCCCAGAACACAGAGTAAGCAGCAGAGAGAAGGCCCCAGCAGAGCGGACACCCTTGGCTCAGGCACAGCCAGCAGCACCCTCAGGGGCTAAGGGGCCCTGCAGGAAAGATCACTGCTGCTCACAGACCACTCGGCTCCATGTGCGTGTCCTCTGAACACACGGCAAGGGTCACAGGTTAGGAACAGATGACCACAAAGAAAAAGAATACAGTACCGTGAACTGTCACATGTTTTGAGCAAAGCATTCTGGAAGCGACAGTGGTACACAGAGGAGACACTGACGGGGATATGAATACATGCTCTGAGCAGTGTTCTGAAGTTCTTCCAATAAAGGGGAATAACTAAGAACTTGGACTACTGAGATACAGAACGCTGTAGGGTTCAACGACAGAATGCATCAAAATTCCAAATTCAGTTTCTTCAGAAATCACTGCACTGCAACCACAGCACGATGTTTAAAATTCCTTACCAAGTAGCTAAAATAAAAATCAACTGGTTTTTATTTTTTAACTTAGCTACATATCTGCCAAACGAGCAAAAGAACACAAAAAAATTTCCAGAAAGTGATATGATTTGTTAGCCAATCCATGGTTCTGCCATCTTCTCAAAACCAAAATACAAAACAAATTATCTACATCTGGGACAAGCAGCATGCACTCAGGGCTTGGGCTTCCAAGGCCTGGTGCACACCTCAGTCGTCTAGGGACATCTGCAGACGTTTCAGGAACACTGCCTGCAGGGGAAGGGGAGAGAATGGCAAGGCAGGCAGCAGGCCTCTGCGTGACTCTACCTCCGACTCCCCTAACTCTACTGCACCCACTTCCTCTCTTCTCTGCATTTGGGGGACAGGGAGTGATTGGAGAATGGTCTCTACAAATACACTAACTCAGAAAAAAGCTTCAAGTATTAAAAAGCTCGTCTTAATTCAAGCACATGCAGTTGTCATTCAGTATCATTTCCATAACACTGTTGTAGCATTAAAAAACTGGAAATAACCCAATACACAAACAGAGAACTGACTGAATAAATTAAGGTGCATCCTGGGGGCACCTGGCACCTACCTACTAAGGTAGAGCATGTGACCTTTGATCTCAGGGTCCTGAGTTCAAACCCCAGCCTACTTTAAAAAAAAAGAAAGAAAAGAAAAAAACAAAGTGCATCCATATAACAGACTCCTAGGCAATCATTAAAAGAATGAGGCTGAGCTCTGTGTACTTGGATATATCTAAGGTATTTCAAACGAAAAGAGTACTACCAATTGTTTTTTTAAGTGGGTGGGGAAATTTATGTTTTTATACAAATAGAATTTTTCTGGGGGAAAAAAAAAACTAGCAATAACAGTGACCTATAGAAGGGACTGAGAGACTGGGGGGTCTCAGTAAAGGAGTACACTCTTTTTCACAATTTGAAAACACTTTACTACGTACACATATCACTGTTGAAAAAAAAAATAAGAAGTACGTAAGTCTGTGATTATGACAAAATTAAAGCAACGAAAGAAAAAATGTTGCCTCTTAAAAGCAATCTTACCTGGGGCGCCTGGGTTGGCACAGAGGTTGAGCTTCTGCCTTTGGCTCAGGGCGTGATCCCGGCGTTATGGGATCGAGCCCCACATCAGGCTCCTCTGCTATGAGCCTGCTTCTTCCTCTCCCACTCCCCCTGCTTGTGTTCCCTCTCTCGCTGGGTCTCTGTCTCTGTCGAATAAATAAATAAAATCTTAAAAAAAAAAAAAAAGCAATCTTACCTTTCTTATCTATATCTAAATTCTTTGTGGCAAATATTTGAATTTATTTAAACAAGGGTGGATAGAGAGGTCCACTCTTCCCTCCTCTTTCAAAGCCACAATAACTTCCAATTTCTTGCCATAATGGTAAATAAATAAAATAAAAATTGCACTTGCTTCTCGAACCAAGATGCAAAAATCTCTTAAATGTTTCCTTCTGTTATAACCAAAGTTTAAATGATTCAAATATACTAATAAACCCATAACTAAAGTTCGGTTACATTTCATATGTTAATATTGTGTTCTAACCATATCTTATGAGGAAACTTTCACCTAAGATCTCCTTGTCCCTAAACTAACAAAGAACTTTAGAATTACTGAAGAGTCCAAATTTCCTAAACTCTCCCGAGCCAAAAGGCACTTCAGTAATAAACTAAAGGGTTCCCCCCATAGCTCAAAATTCCTAAAACTTGTCCATGTCCAAACAGGATTGGGGAGGGGTGTTGCAGGCAAACCCTAAGTAAGCGTGTCCAACCTCTGTGGATGCCTTCCCTGGTCTCAGGGACCCCAGAGCCCTGATTACTGAATCAGCGGATCCAATGGATCTGATTCCGAAGCTCAGCAGGGGCTCATCATGTGCCTGCGAGTCACAGGCTCTCCCCGGTCACACCTGGGCAATGAAGTGGCGAGCGCTGCCGCCCACACCCACATAAAACTAGACTGCTGACAGGAGTCTCTGCAACTACCACCATGCAAAGTGAGGCAAACGATGGAGCTAGTGCCCTTCAACTGGATTCTTAATAACAAATATATTTCTTGAAGATCTATAAATGTACACATATCTTGGAAAAAACGATGATGGAAGTTAATATGCTAATGAAAATGAAGAAAATAAATTTTGCTAACCTAAAACATTAACTAACACACTCCAAGCAGCAAAATATGACAAAATATTGACTTCTCATAAAATAATTTATGAACATCCAGAACTATAACACTGTACAAAAATCTCCAGACTTAAGGAAAAAAATTACTTCTTAGATCATTTACAAGTTGGTTGTTTATTCACATCTCCACTTAACATGTATGTATTTACCATGCACTGTTCTCAGTACCAGGCATGCCATGCTGATTAAGACAGACCCAGTTCCTGCTTGTGCGCTGTTGGTGGGAATGCCAACTGGTGCAGCCACTGCGGAAGACAGCATGGAAGTGCCTCAAAATATTAAAAATAAAACTACCCTACAATCCAGCAATTGCACTAGTGGGTATTTACCCAAAAAAATACAAAAACATTAAGTGAAACAGATACATGCGGGACGCCTGGGTGGCTCAGTCAGTTAAAGGTCTGCCTTTGGCTCAGGTCATGATCCCAGGGTCCTAGGATCCAGCCCGACATCAGGCTGCTTTGCTCAGCAGGGAGTCTGCTTCTCCCTCTCCCACTTCCCCTGCTTGTGCTATCTCTCTCTCAAATAAGTAAAATCTAAGAAAAGAAAAGAAAAAAGAAAAGAAAAGAAAAGAGGAGAGGGGAGGGGAGGGGAGGGGGGAGAAGGAAAGGAAAGGAAAGGAAAGGAAAGGAAAGGAAAGGAAAGGAAAGGAAAGGAAAAACAAAAAAACAAAAAACCCAGATACATGCACCCCTATGTGATTGCAGCATTATTTACAATAGCCAAATTACGGAAGCAGCTCAAGCGTCCATTGATAGATGAATGGAAAAGAAGATGTGATGTATACATACAGAGGAATATTATTCAGCTACAAAAAGAAGGAAATCTTGCCATTTACCACACAGTTGGAGCTAGAGAATATTATGCTAAGTTAAATTAGCCAGAGAAAGACAAATACTGATCTCACTCATACGTGGAATTTAAGAAACAAACAAGCAAATGGGGAAAAAAGAGAGAAAGCAAACCAAGAAACAGACTCTTACTTAACTACTGAGAACACGCTGATGGTTACCAGAGGGGAGGTGGGTGGGGGGAGGCGTGAAACAGGTGACAGGCATTAAGGAGGGCACTTCTTGTAACGAACACCAGGTAATGTGTGGAAGTGCTGAATCACTATACTGTACACCTGAAACTAATATAACACTCTTAACTATACTGGAATTAAAATTAAAAATTTAATTAAAAAAAAAGACTCAGTTCCTATCTTCATGAAGTTTATGAGAGTAAACACAACACTGCATCAGGACATTGTCTAGTTCTGTCACAAATAACAATAAGGAAAAACATCCTTGTGGTTGATTTTAATATTCTCTACAGCGTGGCTTCAAGCATATATAATAAATTAAAACTTTTAAATTTAAATCTTAAAATGAGCTGAAAATAAGATAATTTCATATAGTGATAAGTGCCACAAAGAAAAACAACAGTAACGAGAAAGTAGTGCCTGGAGTGGAGGTAAGGATGTTTAGGGAAAGTTTCATCACTGAGCTGAACCCCCTAAATGAAAACGAACGAATTCTAACAAACATGGTGTGCTTGGAGGGACAGAGAACACATGTGGCTGTACTGTGGGACAGTGGTGGAAAAGTGGCAGAGATGGACAGGGGACAAATCACAAAGGGCATTATAGGCCACAAAAGGAGTTTGGATTTTATTCTAATGACTATGGAAAGTCACTGGCAGGCTCTAAGGCTTGGAGTGACACGAGGGAATCTGATCAAACATAATAGCTTCTTGTTTAGAACACAGTACATCTTCAAGTAGAAAGAGCGTTATAAACCTCGGTGCCGCAATACTGCTTCTGCCTTCATCAGCCGGAGTTGATCTACTCTCTACTCTCTGCTAGGTTGTGTGCAAGGTACTGTACGCAGGGTCCCTGACCTTGAGCTCACAGTCTGGTAGAGATGAGAAACACTGAACCAAAAATTATAGCTGTAATATTTATAAGAGTGGAATATGTAGAATGCCAGTGAGCACCCAGGGCAAAGGATAGTTAATCTGGCCTAGAAGTGTCCAGGAAGGAAGACCTCACAGAAGACCAGAGTCAGAGTCCTGTAAAGGGCAAGCAGGGGTTTCCTCAGTGCATTCCCCTCTGTGCAACACCCAAGCCACTGGTGGGACACAAGAAAATGCAGGGGCTACAAAGACTCTTCCTTTTAAAGTATATTATGTAGAATTTTATGGTGGAACAGGGAAAAAAAGTTAAGATATAAAACTTGCAACTTCACAGGTATTGGTTAAATACAATTTTATTAAGAACTTCAAAAGCACAAACTTTCAGTTCTAAAATAAATTAAGTCCTAGAGATTAACATACAGCACGGCAACTACAGTTAATAACACTGTATTGCTATTTGCTAAAAGAGTAAATTTTAAAAAGTTCTCATCACAAGAAAAAAAAAGCTTTGTTAACTGTGTGTGGTGATGGATGTTAACTAGACTTATCGCGGTGGCCATCCCCCAATATACAAATACTGAATCATTATGCTGCACACCTGAAACCAATATAATGTTTTATGTCAACCGTACCCCAACTTTAAAATTAATAATCTTTTAAAAAGAACTTTAATTATCTGGTGTTTCCACCACACTGAAAATGTGGCAGTCTACACATCACTTCAACAAGTGGGCCTGTGCTGTGTGTGTGTCTGTTACCCATCATGAGCTGGGGTTAAAGACTTTTTTGAATACCAACTTTCTTGCAGCCATTTTTACGCCCCCCCCCCCGCAAAAAACAGGCTTTCATCAACGTTTTCAAACAGAGATGTAGAAAAAATTCCAAATATTCTCCACTTAGATTAAAAAATGATTAACAATTTCCTGACCAGCCTTATCTGTGTACATACACAGGCATATACGTACACCTCCTCAGCTATTTGGAGGTGTTGGAGACATCATTACATCTCACCTCTAAATTCTTCAGCTGCTGTCCCCCAGGAATAAGGGCACTCTCCTATATAATCACAACATCAATAGCACACCTAAAAAAAAAAAGAAAAAAATCAACAATTCCTTAATATCATCTATCATCAGGTATATAGTTTAAAAAATTTTTAAATACGAAGAAGGGGCTATGTTGAAAATCTTACTGAAGGAATATATTTTAATAAACTGATTAGATTTACTATTATTTGTATTTCATTATTTTTCATTTCTAAATGTGATAATACTTTTAAAAGTCCAATTTTTAGGGGCGCCTGGGTGGCTCAGTTGGTCAAGCGTCTACCTTCAGCTCAGGTCATGATTTTGGGGTCCAGGAATGGCGCCTGCGTGGTCGTGGTTGGGCTCCCTGCTAAGGAGTCTGCCTCTCCCTCTCTCTTTGCCCCTCTGCCCCGCGCGCACTCTCCCCCAAATAAATAAATAAAATCTTAAAAAAAAAAAAACAGTTCAATTTTTAAAATTCAACTTGTTAAATATTACAAGAATGATTGGCAGTAATCAAATATGGCAAAAAGTTTGAAAGTGGTACATGGAAGATTGACATTTCGCAAGGACCGTGTATGTGGAAGGACACTCGAGACAAAGGGACCTCCAGGGAAAAGGATCCACAGAAGAGCAGGGTGTCAGTGTGAGAGAGGGAGGTAAGTGGGACGGGTCACTGCAGGGGAGCTCTTTGAGGATTCTGCGTGCTTTCCTTAGTCTGGACTTTACCCTACTGGCAGTGAAGTTTTACATGATACAATCGCCTTTGTTGAGAAAGCCCTATCTGGCCACAGTGTGTCGGATGGACCAGACAGCAGGGAAGATGGGGGCGGGGGGACCATTTGGAGTCAACAGAACAAGGTTTGTATTTTTCACTGCAAATATTTAACGTTTTAGTTACGTTATGGCTTCAATAAACCTGCTGTGCTGGTAAAGGGACAAAACAAAAGCATAAAATTAAACTAAGCTTATCTTGAATGTTCATGTTATAAAAATGCAGCTTTAAAGACAGAAAGGTATAGTCAGAAGTGACGTTAACTTTGGAAGGAGCCCTTGGGCACTTCTGAAGTTTTCAGCATTTAATGCAGCTGGCTGTCTTCAATACCCAGTTTCACTTTCCAAAGTGGCTCTCCTTTTCCTTGGCAAGATTCATCACTGACACTAATTTTATGTTTATCAGTCACAATTAAAAATTTCCAAAGGAAAACCAATGGGGAAGAGGTGGGGTGCAAAACAGATAAAGCGATTTTCAAATACACAGAGTGCCCTGAGGACAGTACTGGCAGTAACTCCGGGAGCTCCGTGTATATAGAGTCCAGGGGCCAGATGCCAAATCTGCCTCAAGGAGGAGGAGGAGGGCAGCACTAAGGGCTGGCTAAGGGCAGGACGGTACACTGGCCCTTCACTCCCTTCCCGCTGGAGACCTCTAGTTTTATTTATGCTACATATTGGGCTTCCTAGAAAGATTTCATTTGAACAAAGGGTTCCTTAGCTTTCAAAATGTTTCAAAGCCAAGGAGTCAGAACTGCACGAATAATTCTTAAGTCAGAGGCTGGTAATTCAAGAAGACTCTGAGTTCCGCAAGAGAGCTGCCGGGGGAAAAAACAAACACCATCACTGAAGAACGTAAAGAAAGAGACCTCGGCAGACAGGCCTACTGGAGGAGCAGCAGCTTTGGGGTAGAATGAGGGGTTGTGGGTTGTCTGGGACCTGTAGCTTTTGAGGGGCCAGTGAGGCATCCAAACCGGAGGTCCAGACAGCAAAGGACATGTGGATGTAAAGCTTAGCAGAAAGGTTTAGGAGGGCACAAGGGGTAGATGAAGTCTAAATGTGGATGAATCCACCAAGAGAGATGTAAACAGAGAAACCAGGGAGGGTCTGAAAAGGTCACAGAAGCAAAAAGTAAAGGGTCTTCCTCAAGACAGGACCCCGTGGGGCCATCCACACCCAGGGCCACTTCAGGAGGAGATCCTGAATTCGGGATAGCCTGTGTCCAAGACCAGAGAGAGCACAGGCTAGCCTGCTTGGGGGTGGTGTTCCACAAAGCAGAGGCTGCAGAAGGGCAACGGGGCAAGAGTAAGGATACTGGCTAGGAAGCAAGTGAAAGACTGGACAATGCGCCCAGGTCTGAAGAGGCTGGAACTCTGAGAGAAAAAGAAGATCACAGTGAGGTCCAAGATAAGACAGGGGAGTATGGAAGCCCCTCGAGGAAGCTATAGAACACCACACCAGAACATAAGACTTCACTAGTAGAGATGTTCTGGAAAGAGCTCCTTTTAGACAAGTTAACAGGGAGCCAAAATCAGGATAGAGGGTTGGGACAATGTCTTCAGAAGCCTGTAGTGCCTTAAGGCCCTGGGTCTGGCAGGAGGAGTCATGCAACTCTCCCCTCCCGCACTCCCTGTAGAGAAGGGACACGCACTCTAGCAGGGAAGGCCAGAAGAGCCTCCCCAACACCTCCATTCCCTTGTCACGCCTACTACTGGCAAGAGGGTCTGGCAACAGAGTCATTTAAAGCTGTTCTCAGTTCACCCTGTAGCCTCTATCCGCCCTTAAGCAAAACAGGTCCCCAATAACATCTAGGAGATCTAAGTCTGGTTTCCAATTTGTGTAAAATGTTACTTGTATTAATAATAATAACTATGCATATTTTAAATGCAAATATAACTCATGATTGAGGCCTAGGAAACCAGCTTTAAAAAGGAGACAAAATGGGGGTGCCTGACTGGGTCAGTCAGTACAGCGTGTGACTCTCGATCTTTGGGTCATGAGTTCAAGACCCACACTGGGTGTGGAGCCTATTTAAAAAAAAAAATTTTTTTTTAAAGGGAAACAAAATGACAATAACAAACATTAATTACATTAAGAGTTTGAAGGGTTCAGATATCATAAATGACAATATAACAACAACAAAACACCCAAAGTTTTTCAAATTTCTAGCTTTAGTTACTAGACCACCTACCCCTGCCCATTTGGCTCAAAAATAAAAATGAAAACTAATCAAAAGGAAACCATATTCCTGGAAAGAACAACTACCTACTAATTTTTTTGAAAGAAAAGAATGGGGACATCTGCCTGGCTCAGTCAGTGAAGCGTAAGACTCTTGATCTCAGGGTCGTGAGTTCAAGCCCTACAGTGGGCAGATAGCTTACTTAAAAAAAAAAAGAAAGAAAGAAAGAAAAGAAAAAGAATGTCTCGTCTAACAGTTTACTTGCAAACTCCAATGCTTATTGTAAAAAGTAACAAATTGACTCGTATATTAACTGGTCTTTTCGCAATATTTAACTGACAGTTCAGGAGCATCAGTGATACACAACAGGGTGAGAATGGAGTAAAAGAGGTGTTCACCAGTGTCCTAGCGACAGTATCTACCAAAGAAACAGACACTTCAGAAAAACCTTACTAACTCTAGGAAGCAACTAACCACTCTGATTTCCTTAAGAACTGAGCAATAAATTAAGGCAGAAAAAAAAAAAAATCAGGCTTCACAACATTATTAATGTTTCAAGGGTTTCAAGAAAGACAGTCAAAAGCAGCCTTGTCAAGAAGGTAGTGACAGCGGTGGGGATCAAGAGGTGCCCCAAAGTTCCTGCCCTCCTCTAGTAACAAACAGGATTCAGGAGACTCACCCCATGTTTACTACACATTAAAAAATAAAAGTTAAAACAATAATAAAAGAAAAAACGTACACCTCTTTAGCCATTCTGAGAATACTAACTGCTCCACTCATAATCCTTAGCTCTGTCAGACCTGCTTTCCCTCTGTCTGGGACGCGATATCTGTATTACACAAATGCAAAGAGAAGGTAATACAATAAATTTAAAATATAAAGCATTAATTATGTAGTATCTTTATCATGTAGGTTATTGAGCCTCTTTAAATACTCACTAGTTTTCCATTAACACAGAAACGAGATGTTAAATATGGCAAAACCTCAACTAACCGGAACAGCTGGAGAATGAGTCACTGACTAATCACGCCTCTCAGATAGCTGAAGGCTTATTTACAACTTCGAACACACAAAATTTTGGTTAACTGTTCTGGGGAGATGCTTTGACCCTAACCAACACGGTGGACATCAGTGATCACACAGGAAGATGGAATCCTAAGACACACGAGGCGCTCTCTGTCCCTATCCAAATGCTATCCCAGACTGTAGCGACCCTTGGTTTTTACTTGCCCGTCTTCCACCCTGTTCTCCCGTTCTGCTTCCATCTCACTTATGTTCCAATAACCAAGTGTGTCAGGACCCGCATCTAAGGAAAGGCACCTGGTTCTCACAGGTCTGCTGGCAACCTACAGAGCTCTTCCAAGGGAGACAAACGAGTCCTCCGGTACCTGTATTTTACCTGCTGCTGAAATCTTTTTAAAAACGTATTTCCTCAGAAGGAAATTCTGATGCACATGCTACGGTATGGATGAGCCTTGAGGACATGATGCTGGAACAAGCCACTCACGAGAAGACAAATACAGTATGATTCCACACCTACGAGGCAGCCAGAGCTGTCAGTCCTAAGACGGAAAGTACAGTGTCTGCCAGGGGCTGGCAGGGAGACGGAAATGGGGAGATACTGTCAGTGGGCTCAGAATTTCAGTTTGGGAAGATGAAAACGTCCTGGAAATGGAAAGCAGTGACAACTGCTCAACACTGTGAATGTATTTAATGCCACTGAGCTGTACATTTTAAAATGGGAAATTCTGGGGCGCCTGGGTGGCTCAGCCAGTGAAGTGTCTGTCTTCGGCTCAGGTCATGATTCCAGGATCCTGGGATCAAGCCCCACGTGGTCAGGCTCCCTGCTCAGTGGGGAGCCTGCTTCTCCCTCTTTCCCCTGCTTGTACCCTAGCTCTTGCTATCTCTCTCAAATAAATAAATAAAATGCTTTAAAAAATAAAAATAAAATAAAATGGGAAATTTTATGTTACATATATTCCTCACTGCTCACTACGTTCTAGACAGGTGACATGTTAAGTGATTCTGTGTTGTCACCACCTCGACACTCCAAGAATGTTATTTGTTTTGACACAAGTAAAAATGAGCCAAAATGGTATCTTAAAATTATGATCCCAAATTACCATATATTATCTTTAACACGGGCAAAGCATGTTTTACAAAAAGTGACCCACAAGAAAGAACACTAGCAAAAACTCCAAGACCAGAAAGCACTCTAATCTGGGCAGCAAATTAATGTGAGAAGAATGAAAACCCAGCAGCAACTCACAGGTAGCCTTACCACTGAGCAGATGTTACACAGCAGGCCCCCAAATATTTTTAAAAAACTATTCAGGGTAAAAGTAATAATAATTTGGAATTCAAATCAAAATACTTGTTGGTTAACACTTTAAACAGAATGTCAGCAGGAAAAACTCTTGAGGTATTTTAATAATTGCTCAATTCCTCCACCCATCTCATGTTGTCATTCCAAATACCTGACTGTCCTGTACTTGCAACTGCGACAATGTCCCTTCCCTCCCTCATCGAAGACCCTCTTCAAACGTCGTCCCAGACCAAACAGGTACTCTCAACTGCCCTAACCACCCCAAATCAGTTTAGCAACTAACCTTTCTCTGAATTAAGCAAAAATGTCAAAAAGGAACCTGCAAGCAGCGCTGCACTCCGTGAGAAATGCCGCCTCATAGCTCTCCCTGCACAGCCAAATGCTGGACTGCGAAGTTACCAACTACGAAACCACAAAGTTCCAAACATATTATCTTGTAGCACAATATACAAGCTGCATCTTTTGTTTTTTAATTATGTCCTTGAGTGATCATCTAAAGATTAAGAGACCTGAATAAGGTTAAAAACATCCTCTTGGATAAGAGACTAGAAATTAATTATATACAAATCTTCACGTGCCCCTGAGTTAAAGGCAAAGGTTTACATTCAAACTTGTTAAAACTTCTGCAGTGAAGTCATAGCTTTTCTATTAATAACTTGTCTTTGTTCTTATCCTCTCTCCCACCTTTGTAAAATTTAAAAATGAACTTGCAACAACCTGACCACATCCTTTTTATTTTAAATCATTTTCCAATGGGGCTAGTACCACTTGAAGAAACAGAGTCATATCAAAATCCCGCTCCCTAAAGTCTGATGGTTCAAAATCTTCCTGGCAACCAAAATCCCCAGAGACTTTCATCCAATTTAACAATTATGTATAAGGAGAAATATTTTTTTCAATTACAAAACATCCCAGTTAGATAGCAAATACTATTTACTAAAAGAAAACTACCCTGCAATAACAAAGTTATAGGAAATCATAAGAGAAAATCTTTAATATAAAAATATTTGGCATTCAAAATATCTGCCTACATAATGGTCTGCTTTCTGGATTGTATTCATTTATTTAACATGAACATAACATGAAGTTTTAACAAAAAGATCAATGAAGTTTGGACCTGTGTCTGCATCCACACCCTCATTCTGTAGCTAAGCCCAGTCTAGTTACCACTGTGAAAGCAAAAGTACCCTACAGAAGCAGCAAGGTTACAGACAGGAAAAGCATTTTTAAAGAGAAAAATAAAAATTTTCAAAGAAACAAATATCAAAAGAGGAAATGCCCTTTTATATGTATTTTGTTTCTCATTTTGCACCTGTAGCTGCATCTCTCAAAATTTAATAAATTTTAAGTGAAATATCTGATAATGCAAAAGCTAAGAACTCTAAAAAGATGCACACGCACACACACAACCAGTGGATCAATTCTAGCTAAGTGATGGATTACTGTCTCAGCTAATGATGCTGTGAATCCCGGAGCAGAGTAACCAAATCCAGCTTAGCTGCTGGTTAGTCAACTGACTGGCTCAATCACAGAAAACAGACTTATTCAGCAAAATCCACTTTACAAAAGAAAATCTTTGACCTTTGTGGACTATGCCCCCATAAATCCCTACCCCAGGCCTTAGTTCCCAACTTCGCATCACACAGATGTCCTTGCAGTAAAAAACACAGGCCGTTGTGAAGAATTACCAAGAATTCACTGACAACTTCTAACTCCTCTCCTTTAGGAGCAAAAACAAGAAAAGGTACAGGAATACATTAAAAGGTATTTGGGAAGATAAGTAAATTGTTGGAAGTACTTGCTTCAGTAAAGAATATAAAAAACCCAACTTCCTAGAGGGCTAATATAAAAAGTTATCCTAATCATGTTGAAATAATAAAAAAAAAATTAATCACACCTGACATAATTTTTAGTTACCTTTCGTTTTTGCTTTCATCACTAGAGTTTTAATGACTTGATAAACCAGGCAAATATCCAGCATATATAAATCAAGTTAGTTGCTGTCATTTAAAAGGTTGTTAAAGCTTTATGCCCACATTCTTTAATTCACTGAACTTTAAAAAATCAATTTTCATTCAATTTTCTCAGCCAATTCTAGGCTTTAAGGAACTGATTCATCTACTAACACCTTAAACACTGACTTGTTGGGAAAGTTCATGATCCATCCTCCAAACCTGCTGTCTGGAAATACACCACTATTCCAAAACTAGGAAGTAACACATCCATACTGGGCCTGTGACGACAAGGATGCCCAGCAACCACAGATCCAAACCTGCAAAACACTGTCTCAGCTACAAGGGGCCTTCCGGCTAAGAAGTCTTAGAATTCCAGGTAGTAAAAACCGTAGACACTATTATAAAAGCAGTTAGAGTCATGGCAAAAATGACCATAACTCCAGGTTTGCCTGTGTCCTTCAGCTTAATATTGCCCCTCACCCCCAAGAGTCCTGTTATGAAGCAAAATTCACTAGTGGTGCCTGAAGTGGCACCTTGGGGAGGGGAGAGGTGTCTACCGAATGAGAGCAATGTAAAGGGAGCCCTCTGGGAGGCTGAAAATGCTGTGTATCTTACTGTAAATTAGACCTCAATTTAAAAAAATAAATATAATTTTTAAAACACATTGAAATACATTTGTAAATGTCTTTGTTCAAATAAGTGACACAAAATAACACTAAATGTAGCAACTAAGATTTTTTACCAAATGTATTTTAATAAAGATGTATATTTATTGTGAGCACTTTTATGTAGAACTTGTCAAAATACAGACTGATTTTTTTTAATCTTTTTTAAAAGTTGCCAAATTGACATCTGAAAGCATGCAGAAAGATGATCTATTCATTCTGATTGTGCAAATAAGGAAAACCAAATCTTTAGGGTAAGAACCATACCAAGATAAGGCAGCTAGTCAATGACAACAGTAACAGAACGGTTTCCTGATCCTGAGCCACTCCCGTTTCCACCAGGCCGTTACTTTTGTGACATTGTAAACAAATATGAACTCTGGCTCTACCTATGGCCTAGAAGGATTCAACACACTCCTCAAAATACCAGGCCAACAGGCCCCAAAATGTACACACAAAGACACACTCATCTTCCTCCTCTCAAGACAGTTGGCAAATGATCAATTACATTTTCAGGCAGGCATTTTTCTTGCGATGCAATCAAGTGTGACATCTTTAAAATGTGGTTCTGGAGGAAAAGGTATATGCAGGGATTGACAAAATCCATCTTACTTCCTTTCAAATCTCTTCGATGGTTACTTGGTTCTCAAAACTATGTCACTAAGTAGTACTCCGGAAAACATCGCTTGGGGCAGTTCACCAGCACGGCTTTGAGTGACCACCGGGAATAAGCCCCACTCAAAAGAAATCTTGTCTCTGCCCGGGGTGTCCTACCCAACTCTCTGCACATAACAAGACTTGCAGGTGACCTGTGCCTAGCGGCTTAGTTTCAGACCCCAGTGAACAGCTGACATCTCGCTAAAAACTTAACATACAACCTTTTTCCGCGGGAATTTATTTCTGTTCTCACAAGGCGATTCTGCTCCCCACCACAGCAGGCCTTGCTTCTAAGGACTCTCTGCTCGCCCCTCCACAGCCTCCTCTTCATGTTTTAAAACGAGGCTTTAAGAACAGAAATCGAAACGGTCACGGCCCTCCCGAGCGCAGCTCGGGGCCCAGAGCAAGCGGGTCTGGCCGGGGTCGGGCGGCGGGTGCCGGGCGAGTCCACTGCCCGCTCGCGCGCGGCGCCAGAGAGGCCCGGCGCACTCCACCACGCTGACCCGAAGCAACCGGTTGCGGCGGCCGCTACACGCTCCGCAACAGCGCAGCGGCCACCTCCGCCCTCCGAAGTTCGTACCGCCGCGCGGATAGCGCGCCCCCCGGCCCCCGCTGCGGGTTCGCGCCCCGGCCCCGGAGCGAGCCCGGGGGGCGGGTCCGCGGGGGCCTCGGCGGGCGGGAGCGCGGGA